>NC_086447.1:631912347-632212347 GCF_028390025.1 Pseudophryne corroboree | reverse complement strand
TGTCTAGGGTATCTATATTTTCTGACAGGGAATCTGACCATGCAGCAGCAGCACTGCACATCCAGGCTGAAGCAATAGCCGGTCTCAGTATAACACCTGTGTGTGTATATATAGATTTCAGGATAGCCTCCTGCTTTCTATCAGCAGATTCCTTCAGGGCGGCCGTATCCGGAGACGGTAGTGCCACCTTCTTTGACAAGCGTGTGAGCGCTTTATCCACCCTAGGCGATGTTTCCCAGCGTGACCTATCCTCTGGCGGGAAAGGGTACGCTATTAGTAACCTCTTAGAAATTACCAGTTTTTTATCAGGGGAAGCCCACGCTTCTTCACACACTTCATTTAACTCCTCAGATGGAGGAAAAGCTACTGGTAGTTTTTTCTCTCCAAACATAATACCCTTTTTTGTGGTACCGGGGGTAACATCAGAAATGTGCAACACATTTTTCATTGCCTCAATCATGTAACGTGTGGCCCTACTGGAAGTTACATTAGTCTCATCGTCGTCGACACTGGAGTCAGTATCCGTGTCGACATCTGTGTCTGCCATCTGAGGTAGCGGGCGTTTTAGAGCCCCTGATGGCTTTTGAGACGCCTGGGCAGGCACAGGCTGAGAAGCCGGCTGTCCCACATTAGGTATGTCGTCAAACCTTCTATGTAAGGAGTCGACACGGTCGCGTAATTCCTTCCACAGCACCATCCACTCAGGTGTCGACCCCGCAGGGGGTGACATCACATTTACAGGCATCTGCTCCGCCTCCACATAAGCCTCCTCATCAAACATGTCGACACAGCCGTACCAACACACCGCAAACACACAGGGAATGCTCTGACTGAGGACAGGACCCCACAAAGCCCTTTGGGGAGACAGAGAGAGAGTATGCCAGCACACACCAGAGCGCTATATAACACAGGGATCCCACTATAAATGAGTGTTTTCCCTTATAGCTGCTTTTTTATATATCAATATATATTATATATATATATATATATATATATATATATATATATATATATATCTATCTCTCTCTCTCTCTATCTCTATCTCTCCTGCGCCTAAATTTAGTGCCCCCCCTCTCTTTTTTACCCTTCTGTAGTGTTCAGACTGCAGGGGAGAGCCAGGGAGCTTCCTTCCAGCGGAGCTGTGAGGGAAAAATGGCGCCAGTGTGCTGAGGGAGATGGCCCCGCCCCTTTTCCGGCGGACTTCTCCCGCTTTTTCTGGAATACTGGCAGGGGTATTTTTACATCTATATAGCCTCTAGGACTATATATGATGTAGATTTGCCAGCCAAGGTGTCATATATTGCCCTCAGGGCGCCCCCCCCCCCCCCCAGCGCCCTGCACCCATCAGTGACCGGAGTGTGAGGTGTACATGAGGAGCAATGGCGCACAGCTGCAGTGCTGTGCGCTACCTTGGTGAAGACCGAAGTCTTCTGCCGCCGATTTTCCGGACCTCTTCATGCTTCTGGCTCTGTAAGGGGGACGGCGGCGCGGCTCCGGGAACGAACACCAAGGTTGGGTCCTGCGGTCGATCCCTCTGGAGCTAATGATGTCCAGTAGCCTAAGAAGCCCAAACTACCACCTGTTAGGTAGGTTCGCTTCTTCTCCCCTTAGTCCCTCGCTGCAGTGAGTCTGTTGCCAGCAGATCTCACTGTAAAATAAAAAAACCTAAATATACTTTCTTTCTAGGAGCTCTGGAGAGCCCCTAGTGTGCATCCAGCTCAGCCGGGCACAAGATTCTAACTGAAGTCTGGAGGAGGGTCATAGTGGGAGGAGCCAGTGCACACCAGTTAGACCTAAAGCTTTCTTTACAGTTTTGCCCAGTCTCCTGCGGAGCCGCTATTCCCCATGGTCCTTACGGAGTCCCAGCATCCACTTACGACGTCAGAGAAAAACGCAATCCAACCGCAAAAACAGCAAAGCCGATGTGGGCACATGCGCAGGGCCCGTCCTGTGCATGCGCCTGCTTTTACTGCGGGCGCCGTGCAGTCAATGCAAACGTCTTTGCCTGTCAATCACGCAGAGGCGTTCCTGAGGCAGCAATGCTCCATTTCCTGGGCGGAGACGGAGTGTTGTGGGGGCGGCGTCTGGAAAACGGAGGCGGTGGCAGACGAACGAGGGGGGAATGGAGTGGGCATGATGTGGGTGGCTGCGTTACGTCGCACGCAGCCGATGCAATCAAAGATGTCAGCCGGCCTCCTGCAGTCGCAGCCAGGCTGTGCCAGCAGGGTGCATTAACAAATTCTGCAATCACGCTGAAATTGCGGTGCGACCGCAGATTCAGCGTGGTCGCACAGGGGGGGTGATGGGTAGCATGCTGGGCGGCCTTGCCCTGTGATTGGCGGCCACCCAATTACAGCACAATGTTGAGAAGTCCAGGTGCATTAAGGTTACACATTACAAGAGTAAATGGAAGAAAAATGGAAAAGGAAAACTGTAGCGCTAAAGGATGGCTGCAATAGGTATGTATATGGAGATGTCACTATCTCCGGTAAATAGTAACAAGAAAGGCAAAATATACAACCTGTTTTGCGCTACCCCACAAAGAAAATTACAATATACATGTAAGCAACAATAAGTTCTATCAAATGTCTTTTGAATAGTTCAATAAAATCTGTATATAAAAAGAGTCCTAGTGTACACTCTAGCATCTGGGCAGGGCGCCGGACTGTGAGAAGCATAAGCCCACTAAAAAAGGGGCATGGCCACGCAAAATAGGGGGCGTGGTTAATGCACGTAATGAAAGTGGGCGGTTCAGCCCACAGGCGTGGACAGTCGGCAGCGTCACTGTTGGGGGCATGCCCAGCACCTACGGAGGTGCTGGGCTTCCCCCAAGCTCTTTCACAGCGTGAACGGATGCTGCGCGCACGCTCACGGCATCTTTACACGCTGGGAGGGCAGGAAGCGGGCAGCTGTTCTAGCCGGGCGCCGAAGAAAGGGCTGGGCGAAATTTTGCCCTTAAAAAAAAAAAAATAAGATTTTATTCACCGGTAAATCTATTTCTCGTAGTCCGTAGTGGATGCTGGGACTCCGTAAGGACCATGGGGAATAGCGGCTCCGCAGGAGACTGGGCACAACTAAAGAAAGCTTTAGGACTACCTGGTGTGCACTGGCTCCTCCCACTATGACCCTCCTCCAGACCTCAGTTAGGATACTGTGCCCGGAAGAGCTGACACAATAAGGAAGGATTTTGAATCCCGGGTAAGACTCATACCAGCCACACCAATCACACCGTATAACTCGTGATACTATACCCAGTTAACAGTATGAAATATAACTGAGCCTCTCAACAGATGGCTCAACAATAACCCTTTAGTTAGGCAATAACTATAAACAAGTATTGCAGACAATCCGCACTTGGGATGGGCGCCCAGCATCCACTACGGACCACGAGAAATAGATTTACCGGTGAGTAAAATCTTATTTTCTCTGACGTCCTAAGTGGATGCTGGGACTCCGTAAGGACCATGGGGATTATACCAAAGCTCCCAAACGGGCGGGAGAGTGCGGATGACTTTGCAGCACCGAATGAGCAAACTCTAGGTCCTCCTCAGCCAGGGTATCAAACTTGTAGACTCTTACAAAAATGTTTTAACCCGACCAAGTAACAGCTCGGCAAAGTTGTAAAGCCGAGACCCCTCGGGCAGCCGCCCAAGAAGAGCCCACTTTCCTCGTGGAATGGGCTTTTACAGAATTAGGGTGCGGCAGTCCAGCCGCAGAATGTGCAAGTTGAATCGTGCTACAGATCCAGCGAGCAATAGTCTGCTTAGAAGCAGGAGCACCCAGCTTGTTGGGTGCATACAGGAGAAATAGCGAGTCAGTTTTCCTGACTCCAGCTGTCCTGGAAACATATACTTTTCAGGGCCCTGACTACGTCCAGTAACTCGGAATCCTCCAAGTCCCAAGTAGCCGCAGGCACCACAATAGGTTGGTTCACATGAAAAACTGATACCACCTTAGGAAGGAATTGGGAACGAGTCCTCAATTCCGCCTTATCCATATAAAATACAGATAAGGGCTTTTGTATGACAAAGCCGCCAATTCTGATACACGCCTGGCCGACGCCAAGGCCCACAGCATGACCACTTTCCACGTGAGGTATTATAGCTCCACGGATTTAAGTGGCTCAACCCAATGCGACTTCAGGAAATCCAACACCACGTTGAGATCCCACGGTGCCACTGGAGGCACAAACGGGGGCTGACTATGCAGCACTCCCTTAACAAAAGTCTGAACTTCAGGCAGTGAAGCCAGTTCTATTTTGGAAGAAAATCGATAGAGCCGAAATCTGGACCTTAACGGAACCCAATTTTAGGCCCATAGTCACCTCTGACTGTAGGAAGTGCAGAAATCGACCTAGCTGAAATTTCTCCTTTGGGGCCTTCCTGGCCTCACAGCACGCAACATATTTCCGCCAAATGCGGTGATAATGGTTTGCGTTCACTTCTTTCCTAGCTTTAAATTGCGTAGGGATAACTTCCTCCGGAATGCCCTTTTCCTTCAGGATCCGGCGTTCAACCGCCATGCCGTCAAACGCAGCCGCGGTACGTCTTGGAACAGACAGGCCCCCTGCTGCAGCAGGTCCTGTCTGAGCGGCAGAGGCCATGGGTCCTCTGAGATCATTTCTTGGAGTTCTGGTTACCAAGCTCTTCTTGGCCAACCCGGAACAATGAGTATAGTTCTTACTCCTCTCCTTCTTATTATTCTCATTACCCTGGGTAAGAGAGGCAGAGAAGGGAACACATACACCGACTGGTACACCCACGGTGTTACCAGAGCGTCCACAGCTATCGCCTGAGGGTCCCTTGACCTGGCGCAATATCTTTGTAGCTTTTTGTTGAGGCGGGACGCCATCATGTCCACCTGTGGCCTTTCCCAACGGTGTACAATCATTTGGAAGACTTCTGGATGAAGTACCCACTCACCCGGGTGGAGGTCGTGTCTTCTGAGAAAGTCTGCTTCTCAGTTGTCCACTCCGGGAATGAACACTGCTGACAGTGCTAACACATGATTTTCCGCCCATCGGAGAATCCTTGTGGCTTCTGCCATCACCATCCTGCTTCTTGTGCCGCCCTGTCGGTTTACATGAGCGACCGCCGTGATGTTGTCTGACTGGATCAGCACCGGCCGGTGTTGAAGCAGGGGTCTAGCCTGACTTAGGGCATTGTAAATGGCCCTTAGTTCCAGAATATTTATGTGTAGGAAAGTCTCCTGACTTTTCCATAGCCTTGGAAGTTTCTTCCCTGTGTGACTGCCCCCCAGCCTCGAAGGCTGGCATCCGTGGTCACCAGGACTCAGTCCTGTATGCCGAATCTGCGGCCCCTTAGAAGATGAGCACTCTGCAGCCACCACAACAGCGACACCCTGGCCCTTGGAGACAGGGTTATCCGCCGATGCATCTGAAGTTGCGACCCGGACCACTTGTCCAACAGATCCCACTGGAAAATCCTTGCATGGGACCTGGCGAATGGAATTTCTTCGTGAGAAGCTACCATCTTTCCCAGGGCTCGCGTGCATTGATGCACCGACACCTGTATTTGTATTAGGAGGTCTCTGTCTAGAGACGACAACTCCTTGGACTTCTCCTCTGGGAGAAAACCTTTTTTATCCTGTTCTGTGTCCAGAACCATACCCAGGAACAGTAGACGCGTCGTAGGAACCAGCTGCGACTTTGGAATATTCAGAATCCAGCCGTGCTGTTGTAGCACTTCCCGAGATAGTGCTACTCCGACGAACAACTGCTCCCTGGACCTCGCCTTTATAAGGAGATCGTCCAAGTACGGGATAATTATTTCGGCCATTACCTTGGTAAATACCTCGGTGCCGGGGACAGACCAACGGCAACGTCTGGAATTGGTAATGACAATCCTGTACCACAATTTTGAGGTACTCCTGGTGAAGAGGGTAAATAGGGACATGCAGGTAAGCATCCTTGATGTCCAGTGATACCATGAAATTCTCCAGGCTTGCAATAATCGCCCTGAGCGATTCCATTTTAAACTTGAACCTTCGTATATAAGTGTTCAAGGCTTTCAATTTTAGAATGGGTCTCACCGAACCGTCTGGTTTCGGTACCACAACATTTTGGAATAGTAACCCCGGCTTTGTTGAAGGAGGGGTACCTTGATTTCACCTGCTGGAAGTACAGCTTGTGAATTGCCGCCAGTACTACCTTTCTCCGAGGGCAGCAGGCAAGGCTGATGTGAGGTAACGGCGAGGGGGAGTCGCCTCGAACTCCAGCCTGTATCCCTGTGATACTATTTGCAGAACCTAGGGATCCACCTGTGGGCAAGCCCACTGGTCCCTGAAGTTCCCGAGACGCGCCCCTACCGCACCTGTCTGCACCTGTGGAGCCCCCGCGTCATGCGGTGGACTCAGAGGAAGCGGGGGAAGATTTTTGATCCTGGGAACTGGCTGCTGGTGCCGCTTTTTCCTTCTTCCCTTGTCTCTGTGCAGAAAGGAAGCGCCTTTGACCCGCTTGCTTTTCTGAAGCCGAAAGGACTGTACCTGAAAATACAGTGCTTTCTTAGGCTGTGAGGAAACCTGAGGTAAAAAATTTTCTTCCCAGCTGTTGCTGTGGATACGAGGTCCCAGAGACCATCCCCAAACAATTCCTCACGCTTATAAGGCAGAATCTCCATGTGCCTTTTACAGGCAGCATCACCTGTCCACTGCCGGGTTTCCAATACCCTCCTGGCAGAATGGACATTGCATTAATTCTGGATGCCAGCCGGCAAATATCCCTCTGTGCATCCTTCATATATAAGACAACGTCTTTAATATGCTCTATGTTAGCAAAAGATTATCCCTGTCTAGGGTATTAATATTATCTGACAGGGTATCAGACCACGCTGCAGCAGCACTATTTATGCTGAGGCAATTGCAGGTCTCAGTATAGAACCTGAGTGTGTATATACAGACTTCAGGATAGCCTCCTGCTTTTTATCAGCAGGCTCCTTCAAGGTGGCCGTATCCTAAGACGGCAGTGCCACCTTTTTTGACAAACGTGTGAGCGCCTTATCCACCCTAGGGGATATCTCCCAACGTGACCTATCCTCTGGCGGGAAAGGGTACGCCATCAGTAACTTTTTAGAAATTACCAGTTTCTTATCGTGGGAACCCACGCTTCATTACACACTTCATTCACTCATCTGATGGGGGAACAAAACACTGGCTGCTTTTTTTCCCCAAAAATAAAACCCCTTTTATGTGGTACTTGGGTTCATGTCAGAAATGTGTAACATTTTTCATTGCCGAGATCATGTAACGGATGTTCCTAGTGGATTGTGTATATATCTCAACCTCGTCGACACTGGAGTCAGACTCCGTGTCGACATCTGTGTCTGCCATCTGAGGTAACGGGCGTTTTTTTTAAGCCCCTGATGGCCTTTGAGACGCCTGGGCAGGCGCGGGCTGAGAAGCCGGCTGTCCCACAGCTGTTACGTCATTCAGCCTTTTATGTAAGGAGTTGACATTGTCGGTTAATACCTTCCAAATATCCATCCACTCTGGTGTCGGCCCCACAGGGGGCAACATCCCATTTATCGGCCTCTGCTCCGCCTCCACGTAACCTTCCTCATCCAACATGTCGACACAGCCGTACCGACACCGCACACACACAGGGAATGCTCTGACTGAGGACAGGACCCCACAAAGTCCTTTGGGGAGACAGAGAGAGAGTATGCAAGCACACACCAGAGCGCTATATAATGCAGGGATTAACACTATAACTGAGTGATTTTTCCCCCCATAGCTGATTGTATACATATATTGCGCCTAAATTTAGTGCCCCCCCTCTCTTTTTAACCCTTTGAGCCTGAAAACTACAGGGGAGAGCCTGGGGAGCTGTCTTCCAGCTGCACTGTGAAGAAAAAATGGCGCCAGTGTGCTGAGGGAGATAGCCCCGCCCCTTTTTCGGCTGACTTTTCTCCCGCTTTTTTATGGATTCTGGCAGGGGTAATTTATCACATATATAGCCCTGGGACTATATATTGTGATGATTTGCCAGCCAAGGTGTCTTATATTGCCCTCAGGGCGCCCCCCCCCAGCGCCCTGCACCCATCAGTGACCGGAGTGTGAGGTGTGCATGAGGAGCAATGGCGCACAGCTGCAGTGCTGTGCGCTACCTTGTTGAAGACAGAAGTCTTCTGCCGCCGATTTTCCGGAACACTTCTTGCTTCTGGCTCTGTAAGGGGGCCGGCGGCGCGGCTCCGGGAACGAACATCAAGGTCGGGTCCTGCGGTCGATCCCTCTGGAGCTAATGGTGTCCAGTAGCCTAAGAAGCCCAAACTACCACCTGTTAGGTAGGTTCGCTTCTTCTCCCCTTAGTCCCTCGCTGCAGTGATTCTGTTGCCAGCAGATCTCACTGTAAAATAAAAAACCTAAATATACTTTCTCTTTCTTTCTAGGAGCTCAGGATAGCCCCTAGTGTGCATCCAGCTCAGCCGGGCACAAGAATCTAACTGAGGTCTGGAGGAGGGTCATAGTGGGAGGAGCCAGTGCACACCAGGTAGTCCTAAAGCTTTCTTTAGTTGTGCCCAGTCTCCTGCGGAGTCGCTGTTCCCCATGGTCCTTACGGAGTCCCAGCATCCGTCAGAGAAAAAAAAAAATCGTCCAGAGCGCGGCGCCCTGCTAAAACAGCCTAGCGTGAACACTAGAGTCCAATGTTCATATATACGGAGGTACTTTAATCCTCGACGGATTTCTAAATAGAAAGTGGAATTCCAAAGGTACGCACCGTACTCACGTGTAGGGCGTGTATCTTCTACTATAAAGGTATCTTTTCCATGGATTCTTCATATGAGCTGGGAGTAGTCAGAGGAATCGTCTTTATGGGATTTCTCTCTCTCATGGAATGTAGAGAATATAAGGAAAGGACCAATAGTGTAGTACAGGGGCTCTCAAACTCGGTCCTCAGGGGCACACACAGTGCATGTTTTGCAGGTCTCCTCACAGAATCACAAGTGAAATAATTAGCTCCACCTGTGGACCTTTTAAAATGTGTCTGTGAGTAATTAATACACTTGTGACTTGCTGGGTTACCTGCAAAACATGCAATGTGTGCGCCCCTGAGGACAGAGTTTGAGAACCCCTGGTGTAGTATTTTTACAATACAGAAGACAGACTGTGCAAGGGGGGAGGGTGTGATATTTTATCCTTTAATGAGTAATTATTAACGTACCAAACTTACGTGGGTAAGTGTATTGTTCCTCTTATAAAGGTTTCTTTTTAGGGAGTGCAATTTTATAACACTGAGGCAATGTGAAATGGTAAGAAATCCGTTGAGGATAAAAGTACCTCCGTATATGAACATTGTACTCTTTATATATAGATTGTATTGGCCTATTCATAAGACATTTGATAGAACTTATTGTTGCTTTCATGTATATTGTCATTTTCTGTGTGGGGTAGCGCAAAACAGGTTGTATTTTTTGCCTTTGTTACATAACAAGAGTAGCCTTTAAAAAGAGGATTTTGGTACTTACCGATAAATCCATTTCTCTGAATCCTCTAGGGGACACTGGAGTCCTATACAGTAGGGGTGTGAAGCTTGCAACCGGAGGTGTGGCACAATCTAAAATTAGCATTGTCTGCACAGCCGGTTCCTCCCCCTTCACATCCCTCCTCCCTCAGTTTGGAAAATTTGACTGAGAGAATAGGACATGATACTAGAGCACATGGCGAGGAACCGAACCGTACAACCTATCAAACAGCATCCAAGAAATCTTAACCGAATAACTGACGCTGTTTGCACGAACTGTTTTAACAAGAACTTCGAACACAGCAGGTTGACAGCACCGAGGCGGGCGTCCAGTGTCCCCTAGAGGATTCCGAGAAATGGATTTATCGGTAAGTACCAAAATCCTCTTTTCTCTTTCATCCACTAGGGGACACTGGAGTCCTATACAGTAGGGGACGTCCCAAAGTTATCCCCCAGGGAGGGAGTGCTGTTGGTGGCCTGCAAAACCCTAACGTCCGAACTTTGAGTCACCGGACGCAAAGCTATCAACCTTGTAAAATTTCGCGAACGTGTGAGCTAAAGACCACGTCGCCGCCCTGCAAAGTTGAGCAGTGGAAGCACCTCTGGCAGCCGCCCATGAGGTACCTAGTGACCGGATAGTATGAGCACCCTCATGAACCAGAACCTGTTTGTCACAGGAAATATCCTCCTGCCGCATTGCAATTCTAATCCATCTAGACAAAGACTGCTTAAAAACTGGCCAAACACTCTTAGACCAGCATACAGAACAACAAATGGTCTGACTTTCCGAAGTACAACGTAACTTGTATGCATACCCGTAAAGCTCGGCCAACTTCTAAGTACACATCCCCATCTGCGAGACTCTGGAAAGATGGGACTACATTTGGACGGTTTACCTGAAACCCCAAAACATTACACGTTAAGGGTCCCAATTCAGAAACTCGCCTGGCCGAAGCCAAGGCAAGCAATAACGCTCCCTTCCCAAAGAGATATTTCAGGTCTGTTCTTGCTAACGGTTCAAACGTTGTGATTTTTTTTTTAAATTCAGCACCAAATGTAAATTCCATGGTGCAGAGGAGGGCGAAAAGAGGGCCGTATCCTCAGAACCCCCTGTAAAAAAGATTTGACTCCCTGGAAAGGTTGCTAACCGTCCTTGAAATAGAAATCTGAACCTTCAGAGAACCCAGCCTCAGCCCTACTCTAGACCGGTTTGAAGGAAGAGTAGAAGTCTGGATAAGTGGAAGTTCGTCGAACTCCACCCATGTTCCTGACGCCAGTCCATGTACCTCGTCCGAATCCTGTAGAAGTGCATGGCTGTGACCAGCCTCCTAGTGGCAATCATTGTAGGAATGGCTGTTCTCGGTATCCCTCTGTACCTTAAGATCCATAGCCACGATGCTAAACGCAGCCTGTTCAGGTCTGTGTGATGGAATAGTCCTTGAGATAACAGGCCCCCTCCCTGAGGTAACTGCCAAAGACCTTCCGCTAGTAAGCCTCGCAGGTCTGAGAACCAACTCCTGCGGGCCCAATCTGGTGCGATTAGAAACTCCCCCGCTCGCTCTCGTTTCAACCCCTTCCGTGGGTATGAGGGGGAAAAGTGGAAAAATGTAAACCCTGCTGCAACACCAGGGAAGAGCTAATGCGTCCACCCTTTCTGCTGCTGGATCTCTTGTCCTGGACATATATCTGGTCAGCTGACGGTGAGGAGATGGGGTCTTGGCAAGACCAACATGTCAAAAAAAAAAAAAAACAATGTGGATGTAGTAACATTCTCTCGGATGCATGTCCTGGCGACTGAGATAATCTGCTCCCCAGTCTTCCACATCTGTCAAGAACACTGGCGAAAGGATGACGTGTCGCCTTTCTGGCCACAACAAAATCCTTGAGACTTCCTGCAACGCCATCCTGCTCCTTGCTCCTCCTCGACGGTCTATGGAAGCCGTCGTTGTGACAATGTCCGACTGTATCTGTAGGGGTTGACCCATGACTAGGTCCTCTGCTAAGAGAAGCGCATTATAAACCACTCTAAACTCAAGAATGTTTACTGGTAGGTCTCTCTCCAGTAACGTACATCTGCCCTGAAACTGGTGTTCGTCTAAGACAGCACCCCAAGCTGAGAGACTGGTATCCGTTGCCAGGATCCTCCAATCCCTGATGCCGAATCTCTTTCAACTATCACCAAATTAAGGAGGTTCGTATGCGCGGTGAGAGTCGGATTCTACGATGTAACCGCCCATTTGAACCTGCTCCCTAAGCAATGTGGTTCATCTGGAAAGGTCGGGAATGAAGTCTGTCATATTGGATAGCTTCGAACAACGCCCTCTTCCTGAGAAGTTGCACACAGAGGTGTAGAGAAACCGTTTGTGTCTAAGTACATGAGCAACTAAGCTTTGTAGGACCTGGACCTTATGCTCTGGTAAGAATACTCTCAGTGGTACCGTGGCCAAGATGAAACCGAAGAATTGAATCCACGGAGTTGGCATGAGGCCGGATTTCTGTATCATCACCATCCACCCCTGTTGAATGAGAAAATTATGTGACGTCTGAACCTCTCTGATGATCAGTTCCTGAGATGATGCCTTAATCCTTAGATTGTCTAAATAAGGTATAATCATGACTGCCCTGATCTTCGTAAAGATTCTTGGGGTTGATAGACCGAACGGCAACACCCTGAATTGGTAGTGATCCGTCACCAGTGTGAACCTTAAGTGAGCCTGGTGTCCAGAGTGGGATATGCAGCTATGCCTCCTTTACGTCCATGGATACCATGAACTGGCCTTTTTCGAAGCCTGCAATGACCGACTGAAATGAATCCAACCTGAAGTCGTAGACCCTTAGAAACTGGTTTAAAACCATTAAATTGAGTATCGGTCTGACCGTTCTGTCTGGCTTTCGGCTTGACAAAAAGATCGGAGTAGAAACCAAGTCTCTCTCAGAGACGGGAACTGGAGTAATGACCCCTGACCGTAGCAAATCTGGAATTGCTGTCCGTAAAGTTTTCTGAGGTCCCGAGGCAGTCCCGTTGTAAAAAAACTGATAGTCAGGCCTCTATTGAAAATCCCGTTTGTACCCCTGGGAGATAAGGTTGGTTATCCAAAGTTCAGGTGAGGTTTTGGCCTAGATGTCCCGAAAACCCCTCAGACATGCGCTCACCCAGGGGGGAACCCAGGTGAGTTGGTAGGTCGTCATGCCACTGTTCTGCCAGCAGGTGTAGCCTGTTTTCTTTAAATCTCTGGTGTCGACAGGATTCGAACACAGGATGCACACATTGCAGGCGGACACTGTAATCCTTATACCACATGTCTGCTGCCTATAAATGGTCTCTACCTCTGCCCCCGCTAGAAAGGACTGCAATCTAAATTTATTAACGCTGGTCCCGAACAACCATTCTCAACCTGTGGAATGGTTCTCGTATAAGGAGTAGGCAGAAATGTGGACTTCCCTTGTAGCATGTGAAATCCACTTGTCCAACTGTAGAGCGAAATGTATCTCACCCCCAAAAGGGGATGGATTCTACCGCCTTCTTGTCGTCAGAGGCTCCTTGTGCTAATATCCTTAGAGGCTTGACCAATTATGAAGCCGCTTTCCGAATATCATCCGCAAGTCGGGAATCACTGCTAAGTTGTGTACCCAAACACAGACGATCGTAGGTCTCTGTGTTGCACTCGCTGTTATAAAATTTGACTTTAAAGCTGTGTCAACCTTATGATCTGAAGGATCCTTTAAAGTCATTACATTAGGAATTGGTAAGATTGTCTTCTTTGACACCTTCCTAGGTAATCATCCACTACTGATGGAGTCTAAAACGTATTCATTACACCCTTAGGTAAGGGGTAAGTTACTTAAACCGCTTCGGAAATTAAAAACGTTAACCATAGTTCTTCCTTAAACCTCCTCCATTTGAAATTGGAAAGATTTAGGAATGGGAAATCCTGCGGAAAGCGGTCTTTGAGAGTCGAATTGCTCGAAATCCTCTGGATCCTTAACGTCTTTTACCTGAAAGTTTAGGATCTCTTTCACTGCGTCAATTAAGGAATCTAAACCAGAGATTGCCGTGTCCTCTTTCGGAGAATCGGCATCCAGGTGAGATTTAATTAACTGACCTACTGTATCAATGAGAAGACCCTCCTCCTATTTCTGCATAATAGGAAGATGTCTTTTAACTGCCTTGCGCACATGTGTTTCGTTTTGCGCGGGCGGTGTCAACTTGATGAGAAAATTTTTTCATCCTTCTTGAGAATCCTGCAGTCAATTCCGATTGCTGCTTACGTGATTCTGTCATCACCTTGGAGATTCTATCTGCAAGGTTGTCTTCTCATGACCTAGACGGAGCACTGCTTCCAGGAGGAGCGTCCATGCTTAAGCAGGAATCGCACACCCCGAAGCTGCCAACCCGTCCTTGGTGTGTTGACTAAACCCCGTACCAGACTGTGTCGCAGCGCTTTCACCCCTTAAACTAGGAAGAGAAAGACTGTGATAGAAGACGGAAGCAAGGGTATCAGATTGTCCGGTTGGTAACTTTTGCTTCTCTAAAATGGAAGAGAACAAAAAGGAAACAAACAATAATTAAAATAAAAAACTTTTTAAAAACCAGCCGACTTGCAACCCTCAAGCACCCAACTGTAGGTCAGTTACGATGGTAGAGTTGGTATCCACTTGCTTCCTCGTATTTTCGTCAGGATCTTTGCAATAGAAATCCTTTGAAAATATAGGTAATAAGACTCATTTGTCAGGTTAGATCCTCAGGATTTATATAAATTTCACCAGCAGAGGGAGTTGATATCTATTTTCACCAGCAGAGGGAGTTGATATCTAGTTTCACCATATCTAGTTTCACCAGCAGTAACTACACAAAAATCCCCCTCGTTTTTCCCTTTTTATTTTTTAAGGAGGGGGAGGGCTCATCCATGCCCCATAAATTTGGCGCCTGACTGGAAATAAAAAGATGGACGCCTTTAAAAAATTCTATACACCTCATTCCCTGAGACAGTTTTTAAACCTAACTCTGCGCCGCTGCTAAAAGAAAATGTGACAGAGCACACTGTCTCTCGATCCCCGCTGTCCGCCCGCGCACACGACCGAAGGAATCACCCCAGTCGCGCGTCACTCACTCACTCTGGCCGCCGTGCTCCGGGACTACTCTCCTCCAGGTCCCGTAGCGGCGCCTGCTGACAGGGGATACTCGGTTTACCACTGGCCGGCGCGCGTCTCGTAGCGGCGCCTGACTAACGGACACTGGCCCGCTCCACACAGCGTGACCGCAGGTCATCGTGCTTCGGGACTGATCTCCTCCAAGTCCCGTAGTGGCGCCTGCTGACAGGGGACGCCCCACACTGCGTTACCGCTGGCCCGCTCCCTTCAGTCCTGTAGCAGCGCCTGCTGACTAAGGGATACCGGGGTGCTCCACACAGCGTGACCGCAGGTCAGCGCGCTCCCCGGACTGATGATCTATAAGCCCCGTCGTGGTGCCTGCTGACACGGGATGTCACTATGTGACCGCTGGCCCTTTTGCTGGGAAAGTCTTATATTTTTATGTTCTTGACAACAACCTGTACTCACAGTTTGCGTCTTCAGAGAGATGCAGACTCCTTTGGTAGAAATCCTTGTCTCTCAATGTTTAACTTAGTCCCCCTTTTATTAGGGGAACACAGCCTTTTTTCTTTTGTAAAGCCTGCACCCCCTTTCATTAGGTGGGATCGGGCATTTTGTCTTTGAAAGCCTGCACCCTCCCTTTAGTTAGGAGGGATTGGGCCAGTATAAATGAAATAAAAATAAAAAAATAAAATAAAGAAATAGATCTATCTTCAAGGAGCCTGAGCTCCCTTCTTGTGCTTGTACCTCCTTTGGCACAATTTTCCAAACTGAGGGAGGAGGGATGTGAAGGGGGAGGAACCGGCTGTGCAGACAATGCTAATTTTAGATTGTGCCACACCTCCGGTTGCAAGCTTCACACCCCTACTGTATAGGACTCCAGTGTCCCCTAGTGGATGAAAGAGAAATGGGAAACTCCTAATTGAAACAATATCAGCCAGTAATCAAGAATACTGTATGTTGTTCACTTACTGCAACTGAGGTACAATCCCAGAGCTTTCTGAGGCAGGCGTGGCTGGGGTAATTGGAGTCATGGGTGTCATTGGTGAGGGATATAGTGGGGTGTTGCCTGGGAGAGGCGCTGTTGTTAGAGTCTGTGAGTGGAACAGTTGTGGAGTTTGGCCTGACCCCTGAGTGCCTTGCTGGGATGTAGACTGTTGTGCCTGCTGTTGTTGCTGCCTCTGCTGTTCTTCAAGAATTGATAAACTGTTGGTGGTTTGTACAGGCTGTGGGGTCAAGCCAGTTCCATATGGCATCATTGGACTGAATATTGGGATTCCGGGAGTCATTGCTCCCTAAGGAAAAAAGAAATATAAAAAAAATAAAACAATTGAAGTGCTTGAGCAGGAAAGTGAAATACATTATTCTGCAGATTTCTAGTATTCCTAATATTTGCTGGCATTTAGCCTATGCAGAAAGAAAGTTATATTTTCATTGCTTACACCAGAAACTGCACCGACATAAAAAGTGCCAGAAACTCTGTCTAAAAGTAGCACCAATAACATTATACAAAATCATGCTACATATTCCCAGCAGGTGCACTGGAGGTATGGACGTATTCAGTGAAGGTTGCATCCAATAATTAGTTCCTTTGTTTGGATATGCTGGTCAGATTATCATCATTATCTGCCACTGTACATAATGCAGACACTATTTATTTCTGGGTCTCATAAACCATAGTTACAAAAACTGCTAGCTCCTAACTGTTCAATAAACTTAACTAGGCATGTTTTACACCATTTAGAAGAGGTAGACAAAATATGGGAGTCAACGTATCACTGGCACAATCTATAACTAGTGCAGGACTCACTCTTGTATTAGTGTATATCACTGGGACAATTTAATACACCAAATGAGCGAAAGCCCTGAGTTTGTTAAACCTAGCATTGTGGATATCTGGGCATTAACCCCAATCTAACAGGACTCTGGGGGTCATTCATATCTAATCGTTGCTGTGCGTTTTCACACAGCGGGCAATCAGGTCCAAACGGCGCATGCACCGCAATACGCAGGTACGTCGGACAGTAACAACGCGCATTGCCATCAGCGACAGGATGGTGCAAAGGATCCATTCGCACGGGCGTTCGCAAGGTGATTGACAGGAAGAGGCCATTTGTGGGTGGCAACTGACCGTTTTCTGAGAGTTCAGGAAAATGCAGGAGTTTCCAAGCGTTTTAAGGGAAGGGTGTCTGAAGTCAGCTCAGGCCCCGATCAGTAGGATTCAATCGCACTGGCAGAGTAAGTCCTGGGCTGCGCAGAGACTGCACAAACTGAATTATAGCATCTCTCCTAACACACAGGAATGCACACTTGCACAGCGAATATACACTCCCCCTGTAGGCAGCGACTATCTGATCGCAGGACAGCAAAAAAACGCAGCCCAGTGATCAGATCTGAATTACCCCCTCTATCAGCGAGATTCAAATGAATTTTTGGCCCATCCCTTGTCTGCAAGCAGCGATCGGTCACGTGACCGACGGCATAAGATATCACCCCCCCGGTGACAAACCACTATTGGTGGCTATAACTAATAAGTGCACTCCAGTGCCATGTTGTCATCAAGCCCTTCCAGTTCCCAATGCAAGAAAGCAGCAGTGGGTGATATTTTGGTTTATTTCCACATTTTGTACTCCTGCAGTCCTAAGGATAAAGTGTAACTCGTCCTTAGCATTCTGAGGTATATGAAAAGAAAGAGGCCCACTTATCCACAGTACTTGAAAGGCTTAAATCAAAAACTCAACGACACCGAAGATAGCTCTCAAGCACAGAATACGTTTTAGCTGTGTCCAAAGAAGTTATTTATTACCCACCTGGGGTGATGCCAGCCCCTGGAAAGGGGGCAAACTGTTGTTTTGATCCATACTCTTTGTTGCACACTTCTAAGAAAAGCAGGTCAATTTAAACGATCAACCTTCTGGATCGGAAAATGGGTTCTCTCAAATCATCCCAACAGCTCCCCAAACTGAAAAAAAATACAAAAATACATCTTTAACATCAACATAGAAGCATGTGTACTGACCTGGTATATCTTCAGTAGGACTGACGACTGCATGTACATTTAATAGCCACTACACCTGGTCAAAAACCATTATCTAAATGTGTTGCCATGTTAATTCAGGTCAATGTGTGTCAATGGCACGAGTACCACAGATGCCCATTATTTGTATTTAGGCAAATGCATTTCTGGATAGATTATAGATTATATATATATATATATATATATATATATATATATATATATATATTTTACACACATATACATACATAGATATACTTGGTTCACAGAAACGGTTTCAAATACTTTATTATGAAAATAAATTAGATCAGATTAATGTCAAACAAGTACTGTGACATAAATCACTCAGGGTTACTATATAAGATCTTTAATTAAGCAGTTAGCTCACAGAAAAATCTACTAGGGCTAGTTTAGTGGATGCAAATGAGGAGGCACAACAGAAAAATACTCCAATTAAATAAAGTGGACAGGTAAATACAAGGGAGATTCAAAGCAAGGACAGGACTGCAACCAGCACAAACTAGAGGAATGCAGGCTAAGGCCTCATCACATACAGGATCAAAGGGAAGCATATAACATGATTATCATATCTGCCGTGTTTTACAGGAAACTGGATATTCAGAACCATGTTGTGACTAATAACAATGGAGGCGAGCTGGGGTAATTGCCCACCAAACACATTCCTGAGAGGGTAACTGTAATACCGTCACAACGTAATACGGGATAACTGCAGAAGCAGCATTAGAGAGCATAGCACAGCAGTCTAAACACATATAGATGCCTCACACCTCTGTTAGGGACACCTTATAGGAGCTGATGCACCGGTGACACACGGCGGGAGCTGGAAGTATAGGTGACAGTGCTAGAACAAGCACAGCATAAGTGGGAACAGCGCTCTCTATGTCATCCTCCTCCGGCTACCGTTACCTGCACAACAGCATGTCCACTCACAGAAACCCGCGCTCACACTCTGCGCACAGTCTAGGTTCCTTCACACTATACAGAAACGGCGGTGCCAACAGCGTGTGCGCAAGCGCTCAACAAAGTCGCATCACACGCGCAGCAACCAATCCCCAAGTTCTGCATTAACCTTTGACGTCATGTCCGCTCACCGGGTTTCCCGGCCTGAGCTGTCCTGGTGGAAGAAACTAGATCCTCTTCAGTTTCAGTAACTGAAGAGGAACTAGACTATTTATTATAAGCCCTGTATTTCCCCTTCTGTTTATGTACGTTTTTACGGAAGGGGAACTAGACACTATCAAAGTAGGGACTAGAGCCCCTTCTGTTTCAGTAACTGAAGAGGAACTAGATTATTTATTATAAACCATCTATTTCCCCTTCTGTTTATGTATGTTTTTGCCCCCTGCTGTTCAGATGCAGAATTAGAAGTGGATCTAGCTCATTGTGTATAAAAACAATAATTCCACTTCAGTTAATGTTACAGCTACATCTACTGCACGGGAAATAGCATACGCCAACTACAGGTCAGGAATGGAATTAGAAGTGGATCTAGCTCATTGTCAATAAAAGCAATAATTCCACTTCAGTTAATGTTACTGCTAAGACAAAACCACACCGTTTTGACTGTCCAACCCCTAATGGTTTAAACTGTCAAGACTGTGTCAATCAAGCGCACTAAATATAACTTCTTAAATGGGTACCAATTTTAAATAATATATTTGCGGCTCCCAATGGAGTATTCTACCTTACTCCAAGCAAAACACTAAAAAATGTACCATATAAAAATATATTACAAGGAAGCGCATAAATATATTTGATTAAAAATTGTAGATATTTTTTATTTGTTTAATAGACAATTTTCGTAATAATGCATAGCATAATATAACCTTAAAACACACCAAATCTGCAGTGCAAACAAAGTCCAGAAACCGTGACTATTACCGTCCAGATAACCATATACCGCTGGAGCTCCAATAAGGATATTCTTTAAGCATACAAAATGCTATTTCTGTAACTCCCCGGTGAAGAGCTGGTTATTGTTAAAAAGATGTATGTTGTTTACTTTGTATCCACAAGCCAGAACATTATACTTTTGTAGAGACTGCAAGTGTTCACAACGTGCCTGCCGCACAGCAGCTAGTGTCCCTTTTCTCTCCCCACCGCCAATGATTTTTGCTCACCACAGCCGTACGTTGAAGCCTCAGCACGGCTAGATCTTAAACGGTCAGTGCCGAAGTTCTCCGGCGGGAGCGGCGGTGACAGCAGCGTCCACGGGGGAAGGGTGCACACTTCCAAGGTTGGATTCAAGTGATTCTTCCAAAGTATCCTCTGGCATAGAGAGATTTCTGGACAGCCTGCCGGTGTTTAAAAATGGATCCTTAACGCGTTTCTCCGTGCTTCCAATCTCACAGTTTCATCAGAAGGTATTGAGGTGCATTAGATTGTCCGTATTTAAATACCAGGTACCCAATCAATGGAGAGCATTAATTAATTAAGCTTTTACAGGTGTATTGATATTCTAAACCTGTCTTTCATCTCTCATTATTTTACACATTAAAAACTATGATAAACTATAACAACAGGCAACAACCTAATTCATTTCATTACACAGATATAAAAACTATTTTATTTATAATATATACTACATATTATTTCTTTATTTATTTTACACAAGAGACATAGGAGTTAGTTCATTTTGAATTTTTACAAATGATAGATATATTTTCGTATAGCTCAAACCAATATGAAGCCATGTGGCTCAAGAGGCTAAGGCCTCCACCTGCAACCCAGCAGACCTGGGTTCGAATCACCCTCTCAGCCCCGGAAAAAAAAGATTTTCTATTTGCTTCAAATTCATTAGATTTTTATTTTATTAATGTTTTTCTCATATTCATTATATTTACTAAATTTATCGAAACCAGACGCAACTTGATTCTAAATGATCTTCTAAATATATACACTCTCTTAATATGATTATATTCCAAATCTCATAAGGATGAAATAATTTAAAATAAATGTATGTAAAAATCTTTATACAAGCATAATTATCATATGACATCTAGACATATTATTCGGAAAGGAGTCCAACCTATCCTACCATAACATAGTCTTATAGGATTAATATACCCCTGATATATTTGTAGTATAAGCCCTTATATACTTTTAATCTATATATATACATACATATCACACATCTATTTTATCTTTCCCATATTTTTATATATATGTGTGTATGTATATACACATAAAAAACTCACACTCTCATGCTCTTAGATATTATTTTTAATCCTTCAAAGAGTGTAGACCCGACAATATTCCCCAGGAGTCACTTATCTTTTCACATTGTGCAATCAAAAGTCATATCACCCATTGAGAAATCCTATATATTATTCATCTCAATTGAATCGTTCAACTTCAAACCATTCGGAAATAGTGTGCCCAGGGAAAAGATCCAAAACGCTTCGCGTTTGCAAAGGAGATTGAATTTATCCCCGCCTCTTGTTGTGTTTTTGACATGTTCTACTCCTTGTATCTTGATCACTGAAACATTGCTATGATGTTTATATTTCACATGTCGCACTAAACTATGTGTACTAACCCCCCGTCTTATATTGTTTTTATGTTCTAAACATCTGATATGTAGCATTCTAGTCGTGCGGCCTACATATTGTATGCCACATACACACGTAATTACATATATAACATATGTGGTGCGGCAGTTAATATGTTGTTGTATATCAAACATGGTCCCATTTGAATGGGATGTAATGGTTGTTCTTTTATCTAGCATAGTGCTGCATGTGGAGCATCTTAATTTTCTACATCTATAGTTCCCTTTTTCCGTATGGAGCTTCTGTAACCATGTACTTTTGTTATTTGGAACATTATTTGTGGATTTATAGTGACTCGGTGCCAAAAAGTTTATCTCAAAAGAGATTAAACGTATCATTCAGAAGAATTATCCTATTCTAAAAACTGATAAGATCTTATCAAAAGAATTAGTAGATAAACCACAAGTTATCTTCAAAAAGGCTTCTAGTTTAAAAAACTTTTTGGCACCGAGTCACTATAAATCCACAAATAATGTTCCAAATAACAAAAGTACATGGTTACAGAAGCTCCATACGGAAAAAGGGAACTATAGATGTAGAAAATTAAGATGCTCCACATGCAGCACTATGCTAGATAAAAGTACAACCATTACATCCCATTCAAATGGGACCATGTTTGATATACAACAACATATTAACTGCCGCACCACATATGTTATATATGTAATTACGTGTGTATGTGGCATACAATATGTAGGCCGCACGACTAGAATGCTACATATCAGATGTTTAGAACATAAAAACAATATAAGACGGGGGGTTAGTACACATAGTTTAGTGCGACATGTGAAATATAAACATCATAGCAATGTTTCAGTGATCAAGATACAAGGAGTAGAACATGTCAAAAACACAACAAGAGGCGGGGATAGATTCAATCTCCTTTGCAAACGCGAAGCGTTTTGGATCTTTTCCCTGGGCACACTATTTCCGAATGGTTTGAACGATTCAATTGAGATGAATAATATATAGGATTTCTCAATGGGTGATATGACTTTTGATTGCACAATGTGAAAAGATAAGTGACTCCTGGGGAATATTGTCGGGTCTACACTCTTTGAAGGATTAAAAATAATATCTAAGAGCATGAGAGTGTGAGTTTTTTATGTGTATATACATACACACATATATATAAAAATATGGGAAAGATAAAATAGATGTGTGATATGTGTGTATGTATATATATATAGATTAAAAGTATATAAGGGCTTATACTACAAATATATCAGGGGTATATTAATCCTATAAGACTATGTTATGGTAGGATAGGTTGGACTCCTTTTCGAATAATATGTCTAGATGTCATATGATAATTATGCTTGTATAAAGATTTTTACATACATTATTTTAAATAATTTCATCCTTATGAGATTTGGAATATAATCATATTAAGAGAGTGTATATATTTAGAAGATCATTTAGAATCAAGTTGCGTCTGGTTTCGATAAATTTAGTAAATATAATGAATATGAGAAAAACATTAATAAAATAAAAATCTAATGAATTTGAAGCAAATAGAAAATCTTTTTTTCCGGGGCTGAGAGGGTGATTCGAACCCAGGTCTGCTGGGTTGCAGGTGGAGGCCTTAGCCTCTTGAGCCACATGGCTTCATATTGTTTTGAGCTATACGAAAATATATCTATCATTTGTAAAAATTCAAAATGAACTAACTCCTATGTCTCTTGTGTAAAATAAATAAAGAAATAATATGTAGTATATATTATAAATAAAATAGTTTTTATATCTGTGTAATGAAATGAATTAGGTTGTTGCCTGTTGTTATAGTTTATCATAGTTTTTAATGTGTAAAATAATGAGAGATGAAAGACAGGTTTAGAATATCAATACACCTGTAAAAGCTTAATTAATTAATGCTCTCCATTGATTGGGTACCTGGTATTTAAATACGGACAATCTAATGCACCTCAATACCTTCTGATGAAACCGTGAGATTGGAAGCACGGAGAAACGCGTTAAGGATCCATTTTTAAACACCGGCAGGCTGTCCAGAAATCCCTCTATGCCAGAGGATACTTTGGAAGAATCACTTGAATCCAACCTTGGAAGTGTGCACCCTTCCCCCGTGGACGCTGCTGTCACCGCCGCTCCCGCCGGAGAACTTCGGCACTGACCGTTTAAGATCTAGCCGTGCTGAGGCTTCAACGTACGGCTGTGGTGAGCAAAAATCATTGGCGGTGGGGAGAGAAAAGGGACACTAGCTGCTGTGCGGCAGGCACGTTGTGAACACTTGCAGTCTCTACAAAAGTATAATGTTCTGGCTTGTGGATACAAAGTAAACAACATACATCTTTTTAACAATAACCAGCTCTTCACCGGGGAGTTACAGAAATAGCATTTTGTATGCTTAAAGAATATCCTTATTGGAGCTCCAGCGGTATATGGTTATCTGGACGGTAATAGTCACGGTTTCTGGACTTTGTTTGCACTGCAGATTTGGTGTGTTTTAAGGTTATATTATGCTATGCATTATTAAGAAAATTGTCTATTAAACAAATAAAAAATATCTACAATTTTTAATCAAATATATTTATGCGCTTCCTTGTAATATATTTTTATATGGTACATTTTTTAATGTTACAGCTACATTTACTACACGGGAAATAGCATACGCCACCTACAGGTCAGGAACTGAATTAGAAGTGGATCTAGCTCATTGTCTATAAAAACAATAATTCCACTTCAGTTAATGTTACAGCTACATCTACTGCACGGGAAATAGCATACGCCACCTACAGGTCAGGAACTGAATTAGAAGTGGATCTAGCTCATTGTCTATAAAAACAATAATTCCACTTCAGTTAATGTTACAGCTACATCTACTGCACGGGAAATAGCATACGCCGCCTACAGGTCAGGAACTGAATTAGAAGTGGATCTAGCTCATTGTCTATAAAAACAATAATTCCACTTCAGTTAATGTTACAGCTACATCTACTGCACTGGAAATAGCATACGCCAACTACAGGCCAGGAACTGAATTAGAAGTGGATCTAGCTCATTGTCTATAAAAACAATAATTCCACTTCAGTTAATGTTACAGCTACATCTACTGCACGGGAAATAGCATACGCCGCCTACAGGTCAGGAAGGCAATTAGAAGTGGATCTAGCTCATTGTCAATAAAAACAATAATTCCACTTCAGTTAATGTTACAGCTACATCTACTGCACGGGAAATAGCATACGCCGCCTACAGGTCAGGAATGCAATTAGAAGTGGATCTAGCTCATTGTCTATAAAAACAATAATTCCACTTCAGTGAATGTTACAGCTACATCTACTGCACGGGAAATAGCATACGCCACCTACAGGTCAGGTACATAATTAAAAGTGGATCTAACTCATTGTCAATAAAAACAATAATTCCCATTCAGCTAATGTAAGGATTTGCTTCTATTTGTCTACATATATCATGATTGTTTGCCACTAGCACTGGTTTTGCCTGTTTTATTGACCACCCACGTCACAGGTCCCGTCCCCGGCGTCTGACGTCAGACACCGGGCGGGAGCCGAACGGAGAGGAAGCCGCGCCGAAGAGCGGCGAAGATCCCGGCGGCGCGAGGAAGAAGAGGACGTTGCGGAGGAGGGTCCTGTAGCCGCGGAAGAGGCGAGAAGATGACCGGCTGCGGGAAGAAGATGTCCAGCGGCGGCTGGACGCGGCGAGGCGACGGCGGTGCCGCTGGCCAGGACGGGCCAGCGGCCGAAGATTGAGAAGGAGCGCCGGAGAGGTCACCAGGGGTGGAAAGAAAGAGAGCTGACGAAGCTCCCCCCTGGTGCCTCTCCCAGCAGGTCAGGTAGGCCCTTCTCAGGCGCTCCTGTACTCCTCCCTAGACCACCGGGTGATCGGGCATTAGGCCCGTGGGGGCAGTCAGGCCCTCCCGGCCCGTGGGCGCATTTAATCGGGCCCTCTGGGTCCGAGGCCACGTACAGTCGGGGTTCCCCCCGGCCCGTGGCCCAGTTAGGGGGTGGGGGTCAACATTCCGATTAGGTGTTTTGGGCGTTAGGCCCAAACCACCTCGGCATCGCGCTAGGCGGACACTAGGCCCGTGGGCAATTCAGGCATTAGGCCTGTGGGGGCATCAGAGGGCATTAGGCCCTAGTTCAGTTTGGCGGCCGCTAGGGATATAAGGTGACCCTGGGCACTAGGCCCAGGTCACCCAACGGGCGGCAAGTTAGGCGGGCACTAGGCCCGAGGGATAAAGTCAGGCCTCGGGCCTGTGTGCGGTTAGGGGGCGATAGGCCCAGTAAATAAGAGGTTCCCTCCCCAATGGTGGACAAAGGGGGTACTGGGCACTAGGCCCAGCCCACCCCAAGGTGTTTAGGCAGGCAGGCCCGCTCGGCCTGAGCCCCTGGAAAGAGAGTACGGGAGGTTGGTGAGCTGTGCGGCCCCCACTACCTGGTATACTGATTCAGGTACTTAAAGGGACAGCACCGTGGTAGTTGCTTGCGCTGTGGATTGTGATTGGATATGTTGTTACCGTGCAGGGCAAAGTGTGAGCTTGTTAAGTCTGTGTTTAGTTTTGTTGCACCACACCCACAGAGCTAGTTTGAGGGCTCTGCCGTTGTAGTTAGTATAGGGGTGTGACACTAGGTTAGAGTTAGGCCCTGCACGGCTGTATGCTTGCTTGTTTGTTTGCCTCCTTACAGGGACCTGTAAGAGAAGACGTTCGCAGTGCGGAACTGATGGTGAGTAGCATCTGTGTACGTTTGTCCCTTTGTCTGTCCCCGAGCACCGGAATAGGGGTTGCTCACGGACATGAGAACCCCCTTCATCACACTACGCGCGAGTGTGTGTGAAATCTGGGTGGCTGAGGCTTTGTGCCAGTGATGACCTTTCACCCAACCGGTGAAGGTCGCCGTCACCCCTGGGGTATCCCCTTTTCCGGTGGAAGAAGGGTTGATACCCCCCCTTAAGGTAGACTATTTTCTCCTCAGCTCGTTCGTCCATCAGCTCCGAGAGGGAATCATCGTGTCCGGGTCCCACTGAAGAGTTCCAGGTCCGTTGAAGGTTCCGGTACCTGAAGGTGAGAGAGTGCGGCACCTGGTAAGTGGTGAACCTACACCTGCACGGCAGCAGGCACTACACGCACCGCCGCCACCCTCTTACAAGAACGTAGGCAACTTGCCATCTTCTCTTTTTTAATTTCACCTACTCCATTTGTGTGATCAACATATACAAGGAAAGAGTCAGATGGGTTGATGTACTAAGCATTAATAAGAGTGGAGAAGTGACCAAGTGTAGAAATTGCACCTGGCACCAATCAGTATTGATGTAACAGTTATAATTTCTATATTATAAAATTATACAGAGCAGCTGATTGGTTGCCATGGGCAACATCTCGACTAGCACACTTCTCCACTCTTATCACTGCTTATTACATCTACGCCAGATAAACATAAACCCTAAGAACTCGAATGGCATTCAGGTAATGAGTAGGGCACTAGTCTTCCTCTTGAGAAGCTTGAACCACTAGTGGACATATACAATTAGGTTTTAGAACATTAAAAATAATCTAACCTACATTATTTCTCAAGTTATTTTTGATACTCAATTTGGTATGATTTTTTAAAATTTCTAGAGCATACCATGTTTTTTTTCCACAGCCACAGAGCATGACCAATTTTTGTATATAGGCCCTGATCCAGTATAGTTATTCAAACAAAAAAGTACACAAATGGGCAAAATCATGCAGCACTGCAGGTGGGGTTGATGTAACGTGCAGAAATTTGGGTGGGGTATGTTCAAACTGAAATCTAAATTGCAGCGTAAAAAAAATAATGCATAAAACCAGAGCCTTAAGAGGAGCTTAATGTTTTAAAAAAATATATTTAAATTTCAAGTAATCAAAAATACTTTTTTAAGTAGTCCCTTTTTTAGTTTAACAGGACAACCATGGTGTACAATCCAGGGATTGTGATCATCAGGATCACGGTATTCCATGGCAAAAATGTTGAGATTTGAATTTCATGATTGAAGCCTCCAATCCTGAGATTCATTGGATTAAGCGGTGCGTGTGTAAGTTTATTTTTTGTTTTGGCTGTGCAACACCCACTGAGCACTAGCGATCTCCTCAGCTTCAGATGCTGCCCTGCCCTGGCTACTCATTCAGCTGTGTGCAGCATGATCTGGCTGAGATCACACTGCACACAGCTGGCAAAGTACAGCGCCTGAGGCTGAGCCAGGCAGCGTTTGAAGATGTACCGAGCACTAGTGCTCAGCGATGCTGCGCAGCCAAAACAATAAATACTTACACACGCACTGCTTAATATCTGACTGCCCCCCTGCCCTCCCTTTAATTATTTTTTAAAAATATTATTTCAAATGTGGTAAATTAAAGTGTAACACAATTCCAAATCCTGTGACAGAAAAAATGTGCCAGAATTGCCCAGCCTAATAAAGATACTTAATGTTGAGATGATTATTTTTACTTACTAGTGAAATAGTTTATATTTTTGGAATGTATTAATTATAGATACACCCTTCATTTAAATGCCACATTTGTAAAATTCCTTTGCGTTAACAAAATACTATAGTTTACCACTTTTTACCCCCCTCCCAACTCCACTGATTGTGTCAGGAATCGGCGTTCAGTGGCATCTAACCTACTGGCGCGCTGGTGTGCAGGCCTCCGGAGGTCACAGCCCAGTTTGCGGCTGTGTGAATGCTCTGTCCGCGTGCGCGTTGCCCATTGTCATTGTGTACCCCTGAAGTTCATCTAGTGTATACCCACCATCTGTGCAGCATGTGCGCCACCATGACACTTGCGGTCAGCTGACCTGTAACATCCAATCCTGTGCTTTTTCTGCACACATGATTCAAGCATCCAAAGCCTGCTGGCCATGGGGTATAAATCCAGAACATCGGCTCAGTCTCATCGCCTTGAACAATACATCACATCCAGTGTACAGTGTCTCCTTGCTCCAGTCTTCGGTCTCCAGTGATTTTTTTGCTCAAGTGTCTCCGTGGAACTACAGGTTCCAGCCATCCTGCTCTGCTACAACTCCTTCCACAGTCAGCTTCCACCTCTGCATGCAGTAAGAGACTCTCTCCAGGTGCTACTTACCGTTCTCACCTGTGTGTTGTTTATCTGCGGCACTGTGCTATTCCATCTGGCACTTAAAACAACCAGCTAGCAATTACAAACTGTCTCCTGCTTTGGCATTTCTTGGCTTTGTGGACTGGTGTGTATATATAGACTGTGTGAATCTAATTCTGTTGGTTTCCAGACCAATCTCCGGAGTTACTTTTGCCTGTGTTCACTTTTATCAGCTGCATTATCATCATATGCATATTTGATTCTGTTACCATCGACTTCCAGGCCGGTCATCACTTTTATTAATTTCACTGGTTTACATATCATTACCTGTGAATGTTGTCATTGGTGCCAAGAGAGGGGGGGGGGGGTACAAATTACCCGGGCCCAGGTGAGATGGAGTGGCCCAGTGATTGTCCAGTAGGGGCCCAGGCCCTCTCCCTCTTACCTAGCAACAGTAGCTGCAGCCCTTTTCCTCAGCCCAGCACATGCTGCTGTGTACTGGGTTGCAGCGTGGCCATGGAGGTGCTTAAAATACGATTTTTTTTCAAGTATTTTTTTCTAGAGGTACATGACCACACCTCATGTGATTAGGCCACGCCCCTTGAAAAGTACCTGGGCCCATGCCAGCTCTCGATTGCACTGACTGTTATATCTCCATCATCTTCTTTGCTCAAACTATCAGTATTGTATTGTGCTTCATTGACTGTTCATATCCCTATGTGCTAAATAAATATAATTGCGCACATGCGCAGGAATCTTCTACAGCCTCCTTGTTTCCTCCACCGCACCCACTGACCCACTAGTGCCCCCTTCGTGAACAGACACAATTACAGACCTGACAGATTGGCAATATTCATCTTGTATTTGAGAAATATCCCTGAAGTGTTTTTTTTTTGTTTCAGTAATTATAATTGATAAAATACAAGGACAACAAGTGCTCGAAAATGTATTTTATTTTCAATCAATTTTACTAACAATGAAAATGTTTCATATGAATTAAAATGACATGGTAGTTTAACATTTATTGTGACAATGTTACATTTTATCAAAATCATAAAAACACTGTTTCCTTATAAACAATGACTATTAATAAACATCTATATGGGTATATTCAATTAGCGTCGGATCCATTTCGACATGCATTTGTCGGAATGGATCTGACAACCCCTATTCAAATCTTATCTCAATTCGACTTTTTCAAGTCGAATTGAGATGAGGGACCCAAAGGAGGAGGGGGGTGGGGAGACCAGTTGGGACAGCCGCCGGCAGATGGAGATCAGCGCTACAGTAGCGCTGCAGGAGGATGTCACACAGCCGCCCGACCTCACGGCAGTGTCTACCTGGCTCCAGCAAGCGTGACCTCACTTGCTGGAGCCGGGTGGAAGCTGCCGTGAGCGGCACGGCTGTGTGACATCCTGCTGTAGCGCTGATCTCTATATGCCCGCGTCTGTCCCTTGTCTCCATGCGGCTCCCCCCCCCTCTCCTGCTCTAATCCCTCATCTCAGTCTGACATTTTTTTATGTCGGACTGAGATGGTCGAAAGGGGGCCAAAACCTGTCTGTTTTGGCCCCGTTTTCGACATAAGCACATGGATCGGCAGCTATTCCGCCGATCCACGTGCTTTTCGACGAGTCGAACTCATCGACTTGTGGAAAAATCAGGATTTTGGTACTTACCGATAAATACCTTTCTCAGATTCCACAGGGGCCACTGGAGTGCAAACATAATGGGGAAATAGTAGGCAGTAACTGGGAGCTGGCACTTTAAATTTATAACCATGTGACTAGCTCCTCCCCTACTATGTTCCCCCTCCAAGCCAGTCCAGTTAAAACTGTGCCCGAGGAGAGCTGGAAAAGACCAACGTCAAAGTAGAGGAGGTTCGCTAAGCTAACTAAAACAAGATAATCCCCAGGAAACCTGGAAACATAGTGATAGGGTAATAGGAACAAAACGCGCAGTCACACAGTGACATGCAACCCGATAAGTGTAGAAGGAGGAAACAGCGCTGGGTGGGCATCCAGTGGCCCCTGTGGAATCGGAGAAAGGGATTTATCGGTAAGTACCGAAATCCTGATTTCTCCTTCATCCACTAGGGGCCACTGGAGTGCAGATACAATGGGGACGTCCCAAGCTCCCAAGACGGGAGGGAGAGCGCTGAGAGTCCTGCAACACCGCTCGGCCAAACTGTGATGCAGAGGCCGCAAAAATGTCAATCCGTAAAACGTGTCAAAAACGTATGATGTCCCGACTAAGCGGCATCGCAACATAAAGCATTCATGGAAACCCCATGGGCGTCCGCCCCCGAAGGTCCCCCAGAGCGTGCCGCCATGGAAAACGGAGGCTATCGAGCAACCACCAGATAAGATTGTCTGATGGTCAGACGTATCCCAATGGCCCAATGTCTGCTCTGACTCCGGTCATTTAGGACGGGAGCATCGTACAGAACAAGAAGAAATAAAGTTGTCGAATAGCCGAGGACCGCTGTAAAGTCGGCGAGCCCTGACAACCTTCAAAAAGGGCCGAAAACACAAGTTTCAGATTTATATGAAAAGCGGACATCACCCCAGGAAGAAACGACAGCTGAGTATGAACCCCAGCCGTAACCGTATTCGAAAGGTGGGTTGCCGGTAGAGTACTCCCTGCAAGAGCGCCCGAACTTCCGGCAGCCAGGCTAATTTCCTTTGGAAGAAAACTGAAATAGCAGAGACCCGAAACTCAGGTCAACCTAGTTGAAGCGCAGCCGAGCCAACCACCTGGATAAACCAAAGAAGGCGGCTAAAATGAAAAACCGAAGCGAAAAACCCTCGTCATCCATACCAGGCCACATAAAGTTTCCAAAAGTGGCAAAAGCGAGACAAGGTAACCGACGTTCCTAAATCGGGGCCCAGTAGGTATAACCGAACTAGGGAACTCCTTCCTTCTGAGAAGGTCTCGTGAACAGCCATTCCGTTAAACAAAACCTGTGTAAGACCGAACAAAGAAAAGGACCCTGTTGAAGTAGACATTCCCGCAGAGGTAGGAGCCAAGACTCCTCTTCTGACAACAGGTGCAGGGTGGATTTTCAAGTCATGAGCGGTCAAACTGGAGTCACCAGGAGGACCAACGAGAAGCTCCAAGGAGCCGTGAGGGCATCCTCGGCTACTGCGCCAGAGCTCACATCCGACAGTAGTAAAGGGTTGAAGAGTAAGTCTGAACGCCAAGAGGTCGATCCGAATTCTCCGCCAACAGCGGACCAGCTGACAAAACTCCGGGAAATGTCACCCGGGTGCCTGACCTGGCGGCTGGACCTGTAATGAAGACGGTCGCCCTCTGCTCAGAGGAGAATGTAGGCGACCTCTCTCAGTGCCGCAACCTGGCTGAAGAGAGAGAGAGGGGAACTTGTCCCGAGGAAGGAAAAATCCTCTGACGGACCGAGTTGAGAACCATCCCTAAACACAGAAAAACAGTACGAGGAGCATAAATGGGACCCGTGTCGGATCAGAAGATCCTGTATTCTCCGGGTATTCAGAAGCAACCTATTCTGCAGAGTGGGATTCCCGCAGTAGATTGTCCAGTTAGGGAACAAACCTCACTCCCTGCCTTTGAAGTAGGGCCATCCTGTGACCTTCATAAACACAGTGAGAGCAGAAGAGAAACCGAACTGAAAGGTCTGAAAGTGGAAATGAGTATCCTGTACTACGAATCGGAGAAAAGCCCGATGAGGAAGCCCAATGGAAACCAGTAAACAGGCATCCCTGATGACGAAGGATGCCTAAAACATCTTTTCTCTTCAAACTAGCAATCACAGACTGGAAGGATTCTAATTACAGAATAGTCCTGTTCGAAAAAAAAGGTCTACCGGGCGGGTATCCAGTAGAAGACCGTCCAAAGAGGATGCAGTCGTCACTTCCTGCCCTTGAAGCAGAGCCATCCTGACTGTCCTGACCATAGTGAACCCTCTGGAAGCAGGAGAGAGAGAGCCCTAACGGAAGGGCCTGAAAGTTGAAATGCGTATCCTGGATAGCGAACTGGGGAAAAGCCCAAAGAGGCATTCCTATGGGAACCTGTAAGTAGGCATCCTTGCTGTCTAAGGACGCCATAAACCCCTTTTTGCTCCAAACTGGCAATAACCGACAGAAAAGGACTCCCCCAAAAAATGGAATAAGATCCTTCAAGTTCAGAATAGGCCTGGCCGAGCCGTTCGGCCTGAGTATGAGAACAAAGCCTGAGAAAGAGTCCGATTATTTGAGGGAACAGGGATCAGCACACTTGCGGACAGAAGCTTCTTGAACACCTCCTGCCGGACGACCTTCCTGTCGACGGAAACCGGCAAACCCGTGGTGAAGAAACCACCGAGGCGGGTTGTCTGTAACCGCAAGAGATGAGATCTCTGACCCAAGTATCTGTACAGGATTGTACCCGGGTCTCCCTGAAACACCACAGACAAGCCCCCTACCCTGGGATCCCCCAGGTGTGAGAGAGGCCTGACATGTGGACTGAGAGGTGGAGGGTATACCATCAGGCTGAGTTGAGGTTGCTGAAACTCCGCCTCGGCCTGTACCTCGAGATCCATGGGTAACGGAATCATCCCTGGTATGGCCTTGAAACCTGGAAGGGGTACGAAAGGACCGAAAGGAAAGACCAGTCAAGGAACTGGAGCCGCAGTGGGGAGATAAGTGGACTTACCCCCAGTGGCAGATCCTTCCCGATCAGGGCCTCAAAGGACAACGCCTCCGTTCTTCGGGCCAAGATAGCCAAAGCGGAAATTCTGGCTCCGAGGAGACAGATGTCCTTGGAGACCTCCAAAGATACAAAACAGATTCACCAAAATTAACCTGGAGCTCCGAGGATGAACCTTCCCCAACAACTTACCTGTACCAGGTAACGTATAAACCTTGATGCCGCATATTTCTATGATACGGCTCCTTCAGCGAGGATACGCCAAAAACCAGCAGCATCCAGGACAGGCGAGACCCCGAGGGGTCTATAACTGGAGAGGTCCATCTCGCTTCCTGCTATCTGCAGGGAAAGGATAGGAAGACAAACAGTGTGTGATACCTGAATCTTGCGTCCGGATGTTTCCAGGCTGCCATCAGGAGTACATCCCGCTCAACCGAAACTGGAAAAGTCGCTGTCAGTCTTTGACTGGTGACAAACCTCGATAGACTTGAAGAGTCCAGTTCCAACACTTTCGCCTGCAGCTACAGACGAACTGTTGTAATAAGCGCCTCGAGAACTTGAGACACTGGTTCATATTCCTCCTAAACCCGATCGACATCCGTAACCTGGACATCCATCGCCTCTTCCAATAAATGCATCTCATCAGCAGAGTCCTGTAATGGGGAGGTTAGCAACCTCTCGTCTTGAAACCTGGGGAGAAATTACGGATGGAGTCTCTGGTTAACAGCGACCTTACCTGCGTAAGCTTAGCTGTCCAAACAGGAGCGTTCTGTAGCTGCCATGAGGGCTGAGTGGACGGTTCAGCCTTACAATCCTCACGTAACAGGGAATTCTGTGTCCTGAGTGAACTTCTCATAACAGTTCTGACATGAGAAGACCTTTTGTGCTGAATCTGAGGTAGTAAAGACAGAAAGAGGGTGGGGGTACAGGAGCATAGCCACATGTAATCCCTGCCCTACATCGTGCAGTGACAGGCACGTTTCACGGTCTAATGGTCTCTGAGAGACCGGTTTAGTTCGAGTACATACTACCCATTCCCAGAAAACAGAGTTAAGCAACCCCCCTATTTGAAAGCTGTAGAGGAGTTAGAAGGACAGATCATAGCAGTGGAAAGTCCATTAACTGATTATAGCAAGTTGTGGTTACTTAAAAGAAACAACACATCATCTGCAGTGAAGGCTGTACAGATATTTTGCCGCTCGCTAGTTAATAAAGGCATCCATGCAACCCTGGAGCATTGTAATAATAATTTGTATACTGACCATTCGAGGATTGACTGGGATCTGAACCCAGGGAGATTGACTGGAAGTCGGAGACTCTCTCCATTAGGCTAAGCCAGAGATATGTTACTAAACCTGGGTATCTGTTAGTGCAGAGAGCTGCACTACTTGTATGCTTTTAATAGACTATGCATTCGTGCAAAAATGGCGGCCAGCGTCTGTCAAACATCGGGGTCGCCGATAACCAGAGCCGGCCTTAGGTATAGGCAAACTAGGCAATTGCCTATGGCATCTGGTATGCCTAGGGGCACAAGCAGCTTCTGCTGATTAAAATGATATGCGGCATGCCTATATTCTGTGTGCAGCATTTTGTATGCAGATACAGCCACAGTCGCACACAGTATATAGGCATGCCGCATATCATTTTAATCAGCAGAAGCTGCTTGTGCATCCTAGCCCCATAGCAATGCAAATAAGATGGATTTTCATAAAAAATAGGCACCCGTCATTAACAGAGCTGCCAGTTGACTCACACCAGGAACTACATGTGTCATTATGTGTATAAGGGCATTAATAATGTGTAACATATGTGTAAGGGACACTATGTGTGTCATTATGTGTATAAGGGCACTAATAATGTGCGGCATATGTGTAAGGGACTTTGTGTGTGTCATTACGTGTATAAGGGCATTAACAATGTGTGGCATATGTGTAAGGGAAATTATGTGTATAAGGGCATTAATAAGGGTTGGCATAATGTGTAAGGGGCATTATGTTTATAAGGACATTAATAATGTGTGTCATATGTGTAATGGGCATTACTGTGTGGTATTATGTGTATAAATGCATTACCAATGTGTGGCATTATGTGTATAAGGTGCTCTACTGTGTGGCGTAATGTATAGAAAGGGCACTACTGTGTGGTCCAATGTGAATAAAGAGCAATATGGTGTGGTGTAATGTGAATAAGGAGCAATATGGTGTGGTGTAACGAGAATAAAGAGCAATATGGTGTGGTGTAATGTGAATAAGGAGCAATATGGTGTGGTGTAATGTGAATAAGGAGCAATATGGTGTGGGGTAATGAAAATAAGGAGCAATATGGTGTGGTGTAATGTGAATAAGGAGCAATTCAGTATGGTGTTATGTGAATGAGGGGCACTACTGTGAGGAGTAACGTATATAAGGTAAAGTGGTACTACTATACTATGTGATGTAATGTGAATAAGGGACACTATCGCATGATAAATTGTGAATAAAGTTGCACTACTGTGAGGCATAATTTGAATTGGGGGTACTATTGTGTGGCCATGCCCCTTGCCTGCAAAAACACATACCTTTTTGGGTTGTGCGCCGAATGTGCACACTGTTCCTATTTAAATTACAGGGGGTAGGAAAAAAAAAAAGGACTGCTATGGGTGGGGGGTGATGGTGCTGGGAAAGGGGTGCAGGGTCAGAGGCGGAACTAGCAGTGGTGCTAGGGGGCACCAGCCAAAATCTTGCCTAGGGCATCATATTGGTTAGGGCCGGCTCTGCCGATAACCCAAGTCGGGGATTAGCTACGTTCCCCCCCGCCATGGCGCCTATGTCAAACTGGCACTGGCGACTGTGTGGAAAGCCTCCCGCAGCTTAGTTAAACTATCCACTGCGCGCTGAGATCCCACCTTGGGATTAGGCTCCGCCCCCCTTATGGCGCCTATTTTAAACTGTAATGGCGCTAGCAAATAACAGTGAGTGATGGGGCGATCTGTGCAGAGGGGGGCAACAGTAACCTTGCTTACCGCACAATCACTCCACCCCGCCAGTAATGCCTGCAGCTTAGTTAAGCTGACCATCGCGCGCACGCTAAGCCGCCCAGGCTGCTGAGCGCTGAGATCCCACAGCGCGATTAGGCTCCGCCCCCCCCCCCCCCGTTATGGCGCCAAATTTAAATTTGTACAGGCGCTCTGTATCTCAGCGGGGGGATGCATCCCTCGCCGGCAATTGAGCCGGGGCCGGGGAGCAGAGCTGAGCGGAGTGTCCATAGTAATAGCAACCCACTGGCAGCACTCACTCTGCATGCTGTGGGTAACAATAAATAAGTGACGTGAGTCAGACCCTCCACTGTCACCAAATACCACTGTTACTTACCGCTGCCGTGCTGCCGGAATCTTCTGCCGACGGAGCGTCCCCGATACGCGCCGCATGCAGCGGTGTCCGGCCAGCTCCGGAGAGCTCAGTGTCTCCTTTAGCCGGGGCCTATCTCGAGCCGCACGCAGCTGTAATGGGACCCCGTCGGCAGCTCCCGCGGTGCAGACTGGCAGTGGCAGAGCTGCCAGTCTGTGAGTGTAAGAAAGAAAAAGAAAATAATAAAATTCTTCAGAGAAGTCCCAAGAGTGACCAGCTCCCTTGGGCACTAAAATAAGACTGGCTTGGAGGGGGAACATAGTAGGGGAGGAGCTAGTCACATGGTTATACATTTAAAGTGCCAGCCCCCAGTTACTGCCTACTATTTCCCCATTGTATCTGCACTCCAGTGGCCCCTAATGGATGAAGGAGAAATTTTGGTATATATTGAATAGGTCATATCACGATGCGACTTTAAAAACTCGAAAAGTGCCATCTTTTCTACAGACTGCAGCTTTCGACTTTAATTGAATATACCTCACAATGTGCTATAACACACACACACACACACACACACACACACACACACACACACACACACACACACACACACAACAAATTGGTTATACGATACTATTTCCAAGCAATAGAACTGGTTGGTATGGCCTAGTCCATGGACATTCAATATACAGCTCTTCAACAGATGTTGAACTTCAAAAACGGAAGACATACCGTTCACATTGCATTGCAACATACTGCATATTGATCTATTAAAAGCCTATTTAACCTCATTTTTTAAAACTTGAACATTTTGTGCAATAGAATTTTTGTTTTGTTTTTACACATTTGTCACTCTTTGTTAGGCCAACACATGTGAAATGATACCAATTATTACAATTATCACACTCTACCATGTCTTCATTTGGCTGATGTCTATTACAGTGGCAATGTGTTGTCAGTTCTATTTTTTTTAAGTACAGTGGTTTTTCCTTTTTTCAATGTTACATGAGGGAACATGGACATTTTTTTCTCATCAATACATTGGGGTATATTTACTAAGGTCCCGATTTTGACCGAGATGCCGTTTTTTCTTCAAAGTGTCAACTCGGTCATTTACTAAACTCAAATCTCGGCAGTGATGAGGGCATTCGTATTTTTTTTTGAAGTCCAACAAAAAAAATACGAATGAATACACCATCGGTCAAAACGCGGCTGTTTAAGTATGAATCTCGGTCATTTACTAAGAAGTGCAAAGCAAAAAAAAAAAAAACACTGCCGTGAAAAAATACAACTGGTAAAAAAGTGCTAAAAAAAAACAGACCTGCTTTTTTGAGCCGTGATTGGATAGGCATGCACAGATCCATGAGATTCGTGCATGTATATCAGTGGGAAGGGGTGGGAAAGTGTTAATTTTTTGAAAAAAAATTGCGTGGGGTCCCCCCTCCTAAGCATAACCAGCCTCGGGCTCTTTGAGCCGATCCTGGTTGCAGAAATATGGGAAAGAAAATGACAGGGGTTCCCCCATATTTAAGCAACCAGCATCGGGCTCTGCGCCTGGTCCTGGTTCCAAAAATACGGGGGACAAAAAGCGTAGGGGTCCCCCGTATTTTTAAAACCAGCACCGGGCTCCACTAGCTGGACAGATAATGCCACAGCCGGGGGTCACTTTTATACAGTGCCTTGCGGCCGTGGCATCAAATATCCAACTAGTCACCCCTGGCCGGGGTACCCTGGGGGAGTGGGGACCCCTTCAATCAAGGGGTCCCCCCCCCAGCCACCCAAGGGCCAGGGGTGAAGCCCGAGGCTGTCCCCCCCATCCAATAGGCTGCGGATGGGGGGCTGATAGCCTTTTTGTAAAAGTGATTGATATTGTTTTTAGTAGCAGTACTACAAGGCCCAGCAAGCCTCCCCCGCATGCTGGTACTTGGAGAACCACAAGTACCAGCATGCGGCGGAAAAACGGGCCCGCTGGTACCTGTAGTACTGCTACTAAAAAAATACCCAAAAAAAGACAATACACACACACCTTGAAAGTAAAGTTTTATTACATCCATCCACACAAACATACATACTTACCTTATGTTCACACGCAGGTCGGTCCTCTTGTCCAGTAGAATCCATGGGGTACCTGTTGAATAAATTATACTCACCAGATCCAGGGTACCAGGCTCCTCGGATAATCCTTTTGTAATCCACGTACTTGATTAAAATAAAAAAACGGAGACCCGAGCCACGCACTGAAAGGGGACCCATGTTTTCACATGGGCCCCCTTTCCCCGAATGCCAGAAACCCACTCTGACTTCTGTCTAAGTGGGTTTCTTCAGCCAATCAGGGAGCGCCACGTTGTAGCACCCTCCTGATCGGCTGTGTGCTCCTGTACTGACTGACAGGCGGCACACGGCAGTGTTACAATGTAGCGCCTATGCGCTCCATTGTAACCAATGGTGGGAACTTTCTGCTCAGCGGTTGACCGAAAGTGACCTCACCGCTGAGCAGAAAGTTCCCACCATTGGTTACAATGGAGCGCATAGGAGCTACATTGTAACACTGCCGTGTGCCGCCTGTCAGTCAGTACAGGAGCACACAGCCGATCAGGAGGGTGCCACAACGTGGCGCTCCCTGATTGGCTGAAGAAACCCACTTAGACAGAAGTCAGAGTGGGTTTCTGGCATTCGGGGAAAGGGGGCCCATGTGAAAACATGGGTCCCCTTTCAGTGCGTGGCTCGGATCTCCGTTTTTTTATTTTAATCAAGTACGTGGATTACAAAAGGATTATCCGAGGAGCCTGGTACCCTGGATCTGGTGAGTATAATTTATTCAACAGGTACCCCATGGATTCTACTGGACAAGAGGACCGACCTGCGTGTGAACATAAGGTAAGTATGTATGTATGTTTGTGTGGATGGATGTAATAAAACTTTACTTTCAAGGTGTGTGTGTATTGTCTTTTTTTGGGTATTTTTTTAGTAGTAGTACTACAGGTACCAGCGGGCCCGTTTTTCCGCTGCATGCTGGTACTTGTGGTTCTCCAAGTACCAGCATGCGGGGGAGGCTTGCTGGGCCTTGTAGTACTGCTACTAAAAACAATATCTTACACTTTTACAAAAAGGCTATCAGCCCCCCATCCGCAGCCTATTGGATGGGGGGGGACAGCCTCTGGCTTCACCCCTGGCCCTTGGGTGGCTGGGGGGGGGGACCCCTTGATTGAAGGGGTCCCCACTCCCCCAGGGTACCCCGGCCAGAGGTGACTAGTTGGATATTTGATGCCACGGCCGCAGGGCACTGTATAAAAGTGACCCCCGGCTGTGGCATTATCTGTCCAGCTAGTGGAGCCCGGTGCTGGTTTTAAAAATACGGGGGACCCCTACGCTTTTTGTCCCCCGTATTTTTGGAACCAGGACCAGGCGCAGAGCCCGATGCTGGTTGCTTAAATATGGGGGAACCCCTGTTATTTTTTTCCCCATATTTCTGCAACCAGGATCGGCTCAAAGAGCCCGAGGCTGGTTTGGCTTAGGAGGGGGGACCCCACGCAATTTTTTTAACAGTTTTACAGTGCTTATTTAAAAAAAAAAAAATGAACACCAGCACGGATCACACAGATCCGGCCGAGATTCATTTAGAAAAAGTCGGCAGTGTTTTGCTAATCACTGCCGTAAAAAAAAAAAAAAAAAAACACGAATGACATCGACATCGGAAAACCCGAAAATGCAGAATACGGCAGCTTAGTAAATTAGTCGTAATAAATTCAAAAAGTTGCAGTTTTACACTTTCGATGTCATTCGTGATTATTCTCCCACCAAATCGGGAGAATTACGAATGTTAGTAAATATACCCCATTGTATTAAGTATGCTCTCATTTTAGTTTGCACAAAACGTACCCGATTTAATTGCAATCCATTTGCTAGGGCAACAGCATTTGCAATTGCAAATGCACCACAATCACTGAGACCGGTTTGTTTCTGGCAGCACACCAAATGAATGGGAAGCACATTATATTCTCCACTAAACTGTGGAGCATACAACAGCAAAATTTGTTTTTTAAGAGATTCATCAATCATTGCTGGTACTAAAGAATCATAAATAGTCACTGTTTTATTTGCGCATTGAGAAACAACCCAGTGGTTGCCAATATGATGAATCTGAATAATATTATTATCCATGTCTGTCCTGGGAATCCTGTTATTGGCCAACAACAGGGTATCCAACAGACCACCACAAGTGAAATCTTTTAAAATTAGAAACTGACAAATGTTTATTATGTTGTCATCTAGCCACTCCTCTCCAGCTACTGCTTCTCTATCACCATAGTTTAGTTTTATACCATTTATAATGGTCCATGTTGCTTCTGAATCACTTGTAATATTTTCAACAAGTACTTCTACAGAATGCCCAACATCTCTCAACATATCTGCCTTTGTACCCACCCTTTGTGAAGCTGCATTTTTTGGTTTCCCATATCTCCTTTTGGGTAGCTGCTCTATGTTTTCCCTGTTATTTTATTTTTTTATTTTTTCCATCAGTGGTAGTCCTTCTTCTATGTGTATGTCTTTTTACATTTCTTCAACTAACTCACTAATTTTTTTTCCCCAAACTGAAAGATATTTTTCTTCTCTTATAAGATAGACTGTATCGATTCCACGTTTTAAGGTCTGGACGCAATTTCTAATTACAGTATTTGCTGGCGTATAAGACTACTTTTTTGCCCTGAAAAACATGCCTCCAAGTGGGGGGGTCGTCTTATACGCCGGGTGCATTTCAGTTGGGATAGACATAGCTGCCATAGTGGCCTTCCGATACTCGCCCGGTGCCCATAGTGGCCTCCCGATGCCCGCCCACCTCATTCTACTCACCATCCAGTATCGCGCGATATCCAGTGCGACCGCGGTGGGTCACTAGTGCCAATTACAGGGAGATGCAGGGACTGGCCGGAGGCGCTGCAGTCGCGTTGTGGCCGTACAATGGTGACAATGACAGGTACTGTAATGGCACTAATACTAATACTAATGGCACTCATGTGAAACCGGTAACACTAAATGCACACAGGGGTATACTTTTATACATTTTACAACTTTCTCCTCGCCCCCTCCCCCCTTCTTATGCATACCTTGATAAATACTCCCTATCCAAATCTCTTATCAGGTCATAATGTACAGTATGTCACAAATCTGATGTTCTTTTACGTTTTATTTGGTGTGTGGAAGGGGGTAGTCTTATACGGCGAGTATATAACAAACTCTATATTTTGAGTGGAAATGTTGGGGGTCGTCTTATACGCCCAGTCGTCTTATACGCCGGCAAATACGGTAGTCTTTTTCTATTTGAAATTCTTCTTGGTGGGAAATCTGAATGTTCAGACTGTTTAAACGTAGGCATCAATTTATTCACGCAGCCTGCAGACAGTTCTTCGCTTGCAACACCACTATCTAGCTCAGAATCGTCCAAAAAACAATCCATATCTAACATAAACAAATTATGTTTGGAGTAGGAAGGTTTTAATTTGTCCCATCCCCACCCCTCAACAAATTTAAAAATGCAGCACATGTGCTTACATGGCAAGAGCAATTTTCTCCAATCTAAACAAGTACATTCAGGGTATTCACCACCCAGATTAACAGTGTAAAACTTTTCTGTATCAGACTCACTAATCACCTTGAAAATACCTTCCTCTTTATCTATACATGTCACATTTTGTTCTTCAAGGTAGCTCTCAAATCTCTTTAACATGTGGCTTACAAAATAACCTGGTCTATTCTTCAAAAAATGTGGAATCTTTTCATCATATTTTCTGTAGTATTCAGAACACTGTAGATTGAGTTGGAGATACCTATATTAATAAAAGAAAATACATATTTTCATTACCTTTAAAAACATTTAAACATTGTCATATTAATATTACCTGATTAATTGTATAAAGATATATATTGCTCTTTTTACAGGAACAAGAAACATGCCATATAACTAATGTAATACATTGATTAATAATTATTAAAATACATTTATAGTTTCTTTCTAATTATCGGAATGTTCTGACCTATAGACACGCATACCTACTATATTAATCAGTCTGAGTTAATAATGTGTCAATTATATAAAAAAAAAATAAGATTTTACTTACCGGTAAATCTATTTCTCGTAGTCCGTAGTGGATGCTGGGGACTCCGTATGGAACATGGGGAATAGACGGGCTCCGCAGGAGACAGGGCACTCTAAGAAACAATTAGGACTACTGGTGTGCACTGGCTCCTCCCTCTATGTCCCTCCTCCAGACCTCAGTTAAGGAAACTGTGCCCAAAAGAGCTGACAGTACAAGGAAAGGATTTTGGAATCCAGGGTAAGACTCATACCAGCCACACCAATCACACCGTACAACTTGTGATAACCTTACCCAGTTAACAGTATGATCAACAACAGAACATCAGATAAACCTGATGCAACCATAACCTAACCCTTATGTAAGCAATAACTATATACAAGCATTGCAGAAGAAGTCCGCACTTGGGACGGGCGCCCAGCATCTACTACGGACTACGAGAAATAGATTTAGCGGTAAGTAAAATCTTATTTTCTCTAACGTCCTAGTGGATGCTGGGGACTCCGTAAGGACCATGGGTATTATACCAAAGCTCCCAAACGGGCGGGAGAGTGCGGATGACTCTGCAGCACCGAATGAGCAAACACAAGGTCCTCCTCAGCCAGGGTATCAAACTTGTAGAATTTTGCAAAAGTGTTTGAACCCGACCAAGTAGCTGCTCGGCAAAGCTGTAATGCCGAGACCCCTCGGGCAGCCGCCCAAGAAGAGCCCACCTTCCTTGTGGAATGGGCTTTTACTGATTTTGGAGGCGGCAATCCAGCCGCAAAAAGAGCCTGCTGAATCGTGTTACAGATCCAGCGAGCAATAGTTTGCTTTGAAGCAGGAGCACCCATCTTGTTGGATGCATACAGGATAAACAACGACTCAGTTTTCCTGACTCCAGCCGTTCTGGCTACATAAACCTTCAAAGCCCTGTCTACCTCTAGTAACTTGGCATCCTCCAAGTCACGAGCAGCCACAGGCACCACAATAGGTTGGGTCAAATGAAAAGATGACACCACTTTTGGCAGAAATTGCAGACGAGTCCGTAATTCTGCCCTATCCATATGGAAAACCAGATAGGGGCTTTTATGTGACAAAGCCGCCAATGCTGACACACGTCTAGCCAAAGCTAAGGCCAACAGCATGACCACCTTCCACGTGAGATATTTTAACTCCACGGTTTTAAGTGGCTCAAACCAGTGTAATTTCAGGAAACTCAACACCACGTTAAGATCCCAAGGTGCCACTGGTGGCACAAAAGGGGCTGAATATGCAGCACTCCCTTTACAAACGTCTGAACTTCAGGAAGAGAAGCCAGTTCCTTTTGAAAGAAAATGGATAGGGCTGAAATCTGGACCTTAATGGACCCCAATTTTAAGCCCAAAGTCACTCCCGACTGTAGGAAGTGAAGGAAACGGCCCAGCTGGAATTCCTCCGTGGGGGCATTCCTGGCCTCACACCAAGCAACATATTTTCGCCATATACGGTGATAATGCTTAGCCGTCACGTCCTTCCTAGCCTTTATTAGCGTAGGAATAACCTCGTCCGGAATGCCTTTTCCTGCTAGGTCCGGCGTTCAACCGCCATGCCGTCAAACGCAGCAGCGGTAAGTCTTGGAACAGACAGGGCCCCTGTTGCAACAGATCCTGTCTGAGAGGCAGAGGCCATGGGTCCTATGTGAGCATTTCTTGCAATTCCGGATACCAAGTCTTTCTTGGCCAAACCGGAACAATGAGTATTGTTCTCACTCCTCTTTTCCTTACGATTCTCAGCACCTTGGGTATGAGAGGAAGAGGAGAAAACACATAAACCGACTGGAACACCCACGGTGTCACTAGTGCATCCACAGCTATCACCTGAGGGTCTCTTGACCTGGCGCAATACATTTGTAGCTTTTTGTTGAGGCGGGATGCCATCATGTCCACCTGCGGCAGTTCCCAACGACTCGTAATCTGTGTGAAGACTTCTTGATTAAGTCCCCACTCTCCCGGGTGGAGGTCATGTCTGCTGAGGAAGTCTGCTTCCCAGTTGTCCACTCCCGGAATGAACACTGCTGACAGTGCTTTTACGTGATTCTCCGCCCAGCGAAGAATTCTGGTGGCTTCCGCCATCGCCACCCTGCTCCTTGTGCCGCCTTGGCGGTTTACATGAGCCACTGTGGTGATGTTGTCTGACTGTATCAGCACCGGTTGGTTGCGAAGCAGAGGCTCCGCTTGACTTAGGGCGTTGTATATGGCCCTTAGTTCCAGGATATTGATGTGCAGACAAGTCTACTGACTTGACCACAGACCCTGGAAATTTCTTCCCTGTGTGACTGCCCCCCACCCTCGGAGGCTTGCGTCCGTGGTCACCAGGACCCAGTCCTGAATGCCGAACCTGCGACCCTCGAGAAGGTGAGCACTCTGCAGCCACCAACAGAAGAGACACCCTGGCCCTGGGGGATAGGGTGATCAGCCGCTGCATCTGAAGATGCGATCCGGACCACTTGTTCAACAGATCCCACTGAAAGGTCCTCGCATGGAACCTGCCGAAGGGAATGGCTTCGTATGACGCTACCATCTTTCCCAGGACTCGCGTGCATTGATGCACCGACACCTGTTTTGCTTTTAAGAGGTCTCTGACCAGAGTCACGAGCTCCTGAGCCTTCTCCGTCGGGAGAAAAACCCTCTTCTGGTCTGTGTCCAGAATCATGCCCAAGAAGGGCAGACGCGTCGTAGGAATCAGCTGCGACTTTGGAATATTCAGAACCCAGCCGTGCTGTGGCAACACCTCCCGAGAGTGTGCTACGCTGATCAGCAACTGCTCTCTGGACCTCGCCTTTATGAGGAGATCGTCCAAGTATGGGATAATTGTAACTCCTTGCTTTCGCAGAAGCATCCTTATTTCTACCATTACTTGGTAAATATTCTCGGTGCCATGGACAGACCAAACGGCAACGTCTGGAATGGGTAATGACAATCCTGTACCACAAATTTGAGGTACGCCTGATGAGGTGGATAAATGGGGACATGAAGGTATGCATCCTTTATGTCCCGAGACACCATATAATCACCCCCTTCCAGGCTTGCGATGACCGCTCTGAGCGATTCCATCTTGAACTTGAACCTTTCCAGGAATATGTTGAGGAATTTTAAATTTAAAATGGGTCTGACCGAACCGCCCGGTTTCGGTACTACAAACATGGTCGAATAATAACCCTTTCCCTGTTGAAGGAGGGGAACCTTGACCACCACCTGCTGAAGATACAATTTGTGAATTGCAGTTAACACTGTTTTCCTCTCGTGGGGGGAAGCCGGCAGGGCCGTCGGTAAGGGGGCATCTTCTCAAAGTCCAGCTTGCATCCCTGAGACCCAATATCTATTGCCCAGGGACCTAACAGGGAGTGAACCCACTTGTGGCTGAACTTACGCAGGCGTGCCCCCACCGGGCCTAGCTCCGCCTGTGGAGCCCCAGCGACATGCAGTGGATTTTTGTAGAGGCCGGGGAGGACTTCTGTTCCTGGGACCTAGCTGTGTTGTGCAGCTTCTTTCCTCTGCCCCCGCCTCTGGCAAGAAAGGACGCACCTCGGACTTTCTGGTTTCTTTGTTCTAAAGGCTGCATTTGATAATGTCGCGCTTTCCTAGGCTGTGCCGGAATATAAGGCAAAACAACAGAATTACCAGCTATAGCTGTGGAGACCAGGTCCGAGAACCCTTCTCCACACAATCCTCAGCCTTCCATATGTCTCTTAAGTCGGCATCATCTGTCCATTGCATATTCTACAGGACACGTCAAGCAGAAATCGACATAGCTTTGTCTCTAGGACCCAGTATACTCATGTCTCTTTTGTTTTATATATATATATATATATATATATATATATATCTCTAAGACAGCATTTTTAATATATATATATATATATATATATATATGTATATATATATCTCTATATATACATATATCTACATACTAGGGTCTCAATCTCTGCTGATAAGGTAACTGTCCACTCTACCCCAGCGCTATAAACCCAAGCCGACACAATCGCCGGTCTGAGTAGTGTACCAGAATGTGCACGCTATCTGCAGGATCCCTGAGAATAGCTATTACGACAGGTTACCTTTTTGGCAAACGTGACACCCTAGGGGAAGATTCCCATCGTATCCTGGCCCTAGTGGGGAAAGGATACTGCCTGAGAATTCTTTGCGGGAAACTGCAGTCTGTTGTCAGGAGATTCCCGATCTTTTTCCTCATGAGAGGAGGGAAATTTACCTCAGCTTTCTTCCCCTTAAACATGTGTACCCTTGTGTCAGGGACAGATGAGTCATCAGTGATATGCAAATCATCTTTTATTACAATAATCATATATTGAATATTTTTCTGCCATTTTGGCTGTAACTTTGCATTATCGTAGTCGACACTGGAGTCAATCTCTGTGTCGACATCAGTGTTTATTATTTTGGATAGTGAGCATTGAGAGACACTGAAGGTCTCTGCGACAGAGGGACAGACATGGGTAGATTTCCTGTCTGTTCTCTAATCTTTTGTGCAATAAATTCACCTCAGCACCTAATTACACATATCCAACAGGTGTCGGCTTTGTCGACGGAGACACCCTCACACACATATTTGCTCTATCTCCTCCTTAGGGGAGCCTTTTACCTCAGACATGTCGACACACACGTACCGACATACCACACACACAGGGGATGCTCTATTTGAAGACAGTTCCCCCATAAGGCCCTTTGGAGAGACAGAGAGAGAGTATGCCAGCACACACCCCAGCGCTATATGACCCAGGAATCACACAGTAACGTAGTGTTAACCCAGTAGCTGCTGTATATATTGTTTTTACGCCAAATTTATGTGCCCCCCTCTCTTTTCACCCTCTTCTATCTGCAGGGGAGAGCCTGGGGAGCTTCCTCTCAGCGGAGCTGTGGAGAGAAAATGGCACTGGTGAGTGCTGAGGAAGAAGCCCCGCCCCCTTAGCGGCGGGCTTCTGTCCCACGATTTTGTGTAAAATAATGGCGGGGGCTCATGCATATATACAGTGCCCAGCTGTATATATGCTCTATTTTGCCAGGAGGTACTCAATTGCTGCCCAGGGCGCCCCTGCGCCCTGCACCCTACAGTGACCAGAGTGTGTGGGTTAGTGTGGGAGCAATGGCGCACAGCTGCAGTGCTGTGCGCTACCTCATATGAAGACAGGAGTCTTCTGCCGCCGATTTTCTTGCTTCACTCGCCGGCTTCTGTCTTCTGGCTCTGCGAGGGGGACGGCGGCGCGGCTCCGGACGACCAAGGGTGAGTTCCTGTGTTCGATCCCTCTGGAGCTAATGGTGTCCAGTAGCCTAAGAAGCGCAACCTATCCGCAGTTAGTAGGTTTGCTTCTCTCCCCTCAGTCCCACGTAGCAGGGAGTCTGTTGCCAGCAGATCTCCCTGAAAATAAAAAATCCTAATAAAATATTTTCTCATCAGCAAGCTCAGGAGAGCTCACCAAAGTGCACCCAGCTCTGACCGGGCACAGATTCTAACTGAGGTCTGGAGGAGGGACATAGAGGGAGGAGCCAGTGCACACCAGTAGTCCTAATTCTTTCTTAGAGTGCCCTGTCTCCTGCGGAGCCGGTCTATTCCCCATGGTCCTTACGGACTCCCCAGCATCCACTAGGACGTTAGAGAAATTTATTTTCACCTTCCTAATTAAAATAAATCAGCAATGGACAGTGACAGGACAATGTGCCCCAGTCTGAACCTCACGGGTCAAGTGCCATAGCCAGCAGCAAGTGTGTCTTTTATGTAAGCCAACCAATGTCCACAGAGTCCAAATGTTCTAATTCCGAGGACTAAAGAGCTCACAGTAACTAAGACAAAGTCCACTGATCCGAGGAATAAACGCCATTCATGAAGCACACCTTAATCTGTCAACACCTTTAAGAATGGGTTAGATAAATTCCTAATGGATAAGGATATCCAGGGGTATGGTGCATAGTCATGCATTAGTTACTATAAATAGGGATAAAATGCAATGGCTGACAGCAGCATCAGTCAGAAATTTTAGTCAAATCATCATGCATAGGAGACCACAAATAGGTTGAACTCGATGGACAATTGTCTTTTTTCAACCTCAGATACTATGTTACTATGTTACATACGTCAGGCATTAGAGAAATCTATCTATGAAAGAGGAAAGAAAATTTTGAAATCTTCATTTTTTTTAAGAAGAGTGGCTGTTGTCTAACAGACTTTCCTGCATAAAGGACCAGACCCTGGGTTAATATTGTATTCAAAACACTAAGTGAATGAAATCTTTCAAATCTGAGACCAAAATGTTTGCAAATTAGTTCTTACAGGCACATACTCTGATAAAAGCTAGGAAGGAGGTGACGGCGAAACATTATCACCGTATCTGGAGGAAAATGTATCTTGGTGTGAAGCCAATAATGCTCCTATGGAAGATTTCCACCTGGGACGGTTTCTCCACTTTCTACAAACTGGAGTGGATATGGGCCTAAAGTTAGGTTCCATTAAGGTGCAGATTTCGGCCCTATCAATATTCTTTCAGAAGGAATTGACCTCTCTCCCAGAAGTCCAGACTTTTGTAAAGGGAGTGCTGCACATCCAGCCTCCTTTTGTGCCCCCAGTGGCACCATGGGACCTTAACATAGTGTTACAGTTCCTTAAATCACACTGGTTTGAACCTCTTCAAACGGTGGAATTAAAATTTCTAACTTGGAAAGTGGCCATGTTGCTGGCCTTGGCGTCTGCAAGAAGAGTGTCCGAATTGGCGGCTTTGTCTCACAAGAGCCCCTATCTGATTTTCCATGTGGATAGAGCAGAGTTGAGAACTCGTCCTCAATTTCTGCCTAAGGTGGTTTCGTCATTTCATATGAACCAACCTATTGTGGTGCCGGTGTCTACGGGGGACTTGGAGGATTCCAAGTCTCTTGATGTAGTCAGGGCCTTAAAAATTTATGTAGCCAGGACGGCTCGAGTTTGGAAAACAGAGGCACTGTTTGTCCTGTATGCAGCCAACAAAGTTGGCGCTCCTGCTTCTAAGCAGACTATTGCTCGCTGGATCTGTAACACGATTCAGCAGGCTCATTCTACGGCTGGATTGCCGTTACCCAATTCTGTAAAGGCCCATTCCACTAGGAAGGTGGGCTCTTCTTGGGCGGCTTCCCGAGGCGTCTCGGCTTTACAGCTTTGCCAAGCAGCTACTTGGTCGGGTTCAAACACTTTTGCAAAGTTCTACAAGTTTGATACCCTGGCTGACGAGGACCTCATGTTTGCTCAATCGGTGCTGCAGAGTCATCCGCACTCTCCCGCCCGGTCTGGAGCTTTGGTATAATCCCCATGGTCCTTACGGAGTCCCCAGCATCCTCTAGGACGTAAGAGAAAATAAGATTTTAAACCTACCGGTAAATCTTTTTCTCCTAGTCCGTAGAGGATGCTGGGCGCCCGTCCCAGTGCGGACTAATTTTCTGCAAGGCTTTTATATAGTTATTGCTTACATAAGGGTTATGTTACAGTTTAGATCAGTCTTTGGCTGATGCTGTTTTGTTCATACTGTTGACTGGTTCATATATTCCATGTTGTACGGTGTGGGCTGGTATGTATCTTGCCCTTAGATAAAAAAAAATCCTTTCCTCGTTCTGTTCGTCTCCTCTGGGCACAGTTCTTTAACTGAGGTCTGGAGGAGGGGCATAGAGGGAGGAGCCAGTGCACACCCATCTAAAGTCTTTAGAGTGCCCATGTCTCTTGCGGAGCCCATCTATACCCCATGGTCTTTACGGAGTCCCCAGCATCCTCTACGGACTAGGAGAAAAAGATTTACCGGTAGGATTAAAATCTTATTTATTTTTGTAATGAAAATCTAAAATCATAATAAAAAATAAATAAACTATAATAATATATTTAAAATAGCACAAATATTTACTTCTTGTAAGTGTGTGGAAAAAAACTTTGATGGAGTACATTAATCATCTCACTGAGAGTACAGTTCTTATATCCATCTAAGTAGGTATGCTTTAGGGTCTTGTTCTGACGCTCGAGACCATTATTCATGTTAATTGCAATATGAAGCAATCCACTTCGGTGAACATGTGCCCATTTCTGTATAGAGACAACATAAAATACATTATAAAATAAAGTGCAGATTAATGAACACAATTAAAAAATGTATCAAGTATATAACCAAGAAAAGAGACTATTTTGAAGATTTAATTTTCATTAATATTTTTGAAACAAGAGTATACTTTTTTATGTGTAATATCCATTCAAATTGTAAAGCTTATGGTGCATACACATTATCTGAAATTGTAAAACTATATTAACGATAATGATGTAGTTGAACAACATATGGTCCATATCTTATCCAAGTAATTAACGAAGATCAACAATGCACGCTACCGCGTGTCGTTGAACAATGACCCCTGTCATCCAGGCATGCAGGTAAATTTTTCTATTTCATCATACCATAAATGCACAGAGATGTGGAGGATGATGTCACTGAATGATATAGTTCAAGGTTATCGTTCACTGTTTAGTGTAGAATGATATGAACGCTCTAATTCACCGTGTGCCATCGGTTAATGTATACGCACCATTATAGTCTGAGCTATTTGAAGGAGATGTAGAATGTATTAGTGTGTTAGTATTTTTTTATAAGAATGGGAATCAATGATTTCAATTATTTTGTAAATTAGTTTTTTTAAGCCTCTGCCCAATCACTACAGTGGTGTCTGCAAAATTTAACAACTTAATTAAATCTCTATGAGCAAGCAGGTCTCCATATTGTTAGTAAGTGATCCTAAAAATCTTTTATTTAATTTTCAATTTACTTTATTGTGTAATCAAAGTAATCTAACTTTTTATCTCTTTTTTAATAATAATATTGATTTGTAAGTTAATTGATATGTATATATTATTGCGTGTAAAGCATAGAATTTCTATTTAATGGTACAACAGGTACAGATGTGTATGCAATATTACTGTATATATTTACTACAACTGAAATGTCTTGAAATATGTTAAACATCACATATGAATAAGTTTGATTAGTTGTTAATGGCGTTCCATCTGCTGTTTTGAACAGGGGAAAGGACGATACAATGAACAGCATGTTAATGTTACATTCAGCATGCAAATATACATCATGCCATCTTACAACAAATATTGAGTGTATAGAGCGTGCTAAATGTATCAATACATAGCACCAATTATTCTATCATTTGACAATCTAATTAGATTACATTTATTCATGCGGCATAATTATGGTTTCAACGGTAATTTGTTAAAAATGTTAAATCAAGATTATCTAATTACTGCACTGACAATGCTAAATTCCTCTGTCGTATAAACAACCCTTTATGAAGCTAAGAACACTGTACGCTGTTTACTTAAGAAGTACCGTAATGGTACGCTAGTTGCGTAACGATCGCTCAGCCGTAGGCGAGACGCTCAAGCGTCACGTTCGCTCACGGCCCAGGGATCACAGGACACGTTATTGGTTATGTCTAGGGTAATGATTCGCTATGGCGTAGCTTACGCTCGAGACCACGAGGAGGTCACCAGCGATGCAGACGCTCACAACACTATACCTTTATGTTAAAACCTTATACCAATGAAATACAAAGAATACCTTAATGTGAGTACAGGGTGTAAGTGCAACCTTGTGTAACCTGACTAACTACAAAGCTGCTTGAGCGTCACCGACGCTCAAGTGAACACTTAACACTATAGAAAATACACAGATGCTGGTTTAGGTTCCAAAGCCTATTAACTGTATTATCTCTAATATACTTGTAAAAGGGGATAACAGTACAATTGATACACTACAATATAACAAAGACTTCCTAACCACAGAACTAAACAATAAATACACAAAGACAATACTACACTGACCTAAATGCAATACAATACAATACTATCTAATACAATACAATACTAGCCTAGTCTAGGGGAGATATGAGAGAACAGAACAGAGAGAGAGAGAGAGAGAGAGAGAGAGAGATGAGATGAGAGAAATTTGCTCACAGAAAGACAATGTTTACGGAGAGAAACTTACGCACAAGGGGAAACGATCGCATGCGCCTGGACATCCAGCTCCCGGCTATCAGCAGATAACCGTTGATGAGAGAGTGAGCGCTGGATGTGGTCGGCCTGCCTATTTATGCCCCACACACAATGCAATCTCCTGGTCCTACAATCCCATTGTCCATTGGCCGAAGGAATTCGGCCCTGCATCATAACAAAAGGTCATAGGGTGATTCATACAGGTGGGCTGTGACGATTTCCAACAGCTCAGGTGGGTGGGAAACTGGGTTTCCCGCCGCATACCTGAGTATGTGTAAATAATAGAAATGGACATAAACTTCTTATGTCCATAACTATTCGCACGAGCGATTAATACGCTCCAAACCAACACCGGAATATTGCTAATTAAATACTCTTCCGATGGGTACCAAACACTGCTGTATGATTCCTGTTAGACCCTTCGTACGATATAAAGAGGGATTCCTCAGCTCTGGGACATTGTATTTTAACCAAACTTTCAGAATCTATCAAAGGGACCATGATCTATAAACTACATTAATTGTGAACATTTGTAACGAATGAGTCGCACGCTACGACTACATAAACTCTACCGTAAATACGCATACCGCGCCTGCGAGTGCACGTTATTGCGGGTATGCGAATCCACGGGAGAGCGCATGCACGCGCAGCGCGGACCAGTGTGCGGTGCAAATATGGCAACGTGCATTGAGACATTTTTCTGACTTTGACAGTCCACCCTTTGGCAGTCAATAATAACTGCCACAAAACATTTAAGGAGAAAAATGTAAGTCAGGGGTTAATTGATTTCCATGGTTGGGTAGGGGAGGAGAGAGGAGAAGGTGTGAAGAGGGTATGACCTAGTGAGATAGCAGAAGCATGTGTGTATGAATCCATGTTTGGGGGGGTCATGTATCATCGTGCCGTACGTGTTGTAAATCAAGCTTCGAGGTATTGCGAAGTATACATTTGAATTCCTTCTTATCCTGTGGTACAGGTCTGTGGATGGGCTGTCAAACTCTACCGAGCTCATTTCGGCTGTGGTTGTAACAAAATGGGGATGCACATTTTAGTTGATGATACATGAATGGGGGAGGTATGTGGTTGCTGATATCTGTGCCTGTATTCCCTATCGTCTATGTGTGTCGTTACCTGAGGGTTGTAGAGATGAAGATAAAGAACACTTACGAAAAATGCAATGATATTCTATGTCAGGGAAATGTACATCTGTCGTCGAAGTTGTTTTCGGTATCTGTTGAGAGTCGTCTTCTTTGCGCTGTATTGCTCCTTAGGCATGAGCAAATAGCTTTGTCTGAGCCATCAGATTTACAAAAATGTTGGGCTAGCGTGAGTTTAAAGATACTAGGGAAACTGGGGATCCATGGCAAAGTTCATCAAGTGTCCATATTTAAAGTTGTCAAATCTTCTTCTTTGGTGCTTGTCTGTTGTCTGTATACATCTCGTCTCGTCAGCTTCCTCGTCCAAGGGGGTCTTTGTATCTGGGAGAAAAGCAGAAAAACAGGTGAAAGAAACGGACCGTATAATCGCATTTTCATCACATCCTGGTTTCTATCATTGGGTCAGAAATCAAATCCAGGTTAATTACAGTTTCCTCACTCCTCAAGCTCATCACTTTTGTACTTTGTTTGCACCTCATTAAAGCCTGCCCGCATCTAAATATCAATCCAATCGATATAACGACACCCAAGATACATAGTAGAAACTTTCCAACATCCATTATGACTCCTTGAGCCCACTCTCCTAAACCGGAGAACCAATTTCGCGGGTTCAACCATGACACCCAACCAGTCAGCTCATTACCTACAGCAGCAAGGGTGAGATTGTGTTTTCGACGAAATTCCCACTTCAATTGGAGAATATCGTCCATCTTTTGGTCTATGACCTCTACCGGATCCTCGGTGCTATTTGTGATATACGTGCAACACTCTATGCCGTACTGTGTTGCCAATGTAACACAATATCCGCCTGTTACTGCTGTAAGATAATTAAGAACCATCCTATGCTGAACTAGTTCTGTTTTATAAGCTTGAAGTTCTCTTCCAGTGTATCTAAACGTGTCATCATACATTTCAGTGATATTATCTAACAAATTGGCGAGTGCGGAAATGTATCTATAATTCATCACTCCCCGAGCGGTACGAGTGAAATCTAACGCTACCAGAACCTGAATCCCGGTGGATTCATGGATAAGATCAGAGGCCGGATGCTCTAACCTTTCTGACAGTTGTCTTTTAACTCGGTGCTCGTAATGAGTGTGAGTATAAGGAGCTTGGGCACCACGGTGTATGTCCTTCATTTTGTCATGTGTAACAGTCATCACTTCAGGCAATACTTTTCCAATATAACACAATCCTTCAGAGTTTGGGGCAAGCCACTTGTACGCCTTTCTCCCGCATATGAAATATGCATCATCGGGGAGAACATATGGGACGGAGAAGGACATGACCATGTTACAAACCTTCCAGGTGAAATCTCCTGACCCTAATTCTTCCATCTGCCTAATGCACGTATCAGTTTGTACGATATGTGCACAGTATCCTGGTGATACCTCTCCAACTCTAGTAATCCTATTTCCTAAGGTATATCGATACCGGAAAGATTTTCCTCTACTGGCTATGTGGCGTACGAGCTCTGTATCTGTAGGCATTCTATCTGCTCTGTGTGAAAAGGTCATGGTGTGGTTACTCCATGACACTTCCCAATTTCCCGGTTTTCTAGGATTGGAGATGTTAAAACATATGAGGGACCTATCCACATGGTATTGGTGGAGCTTCAAACTAGGAGGGCTGGAGATGTTAAACCTCCGGTCCACCGGTCTCCCACCACTTAGCTCAAGTACCTCCCCTAACGTTAAAGGAAATGGTACTAGCCCTGATTTGCTGTGACCCTGAGGTACTTGAGAGCATACCCAACAATCTGTTTGGTTTAACACGTTACCCACTAAGGAGTGATAGTCACTCAATGGATGCCGGTCCATATGGATATTAAAACTGGATTGGCATTTCTTTGTTACAGAGCCTACAGATACAACTTTCTTTTTTGAACTAACATTCCTTCACAGTTGTTTACAAATAACATGGTTGTTAGATCGTGCCCGGTACTCGCCTTTGCTTGGTGATTGGGTTGCTATTGGAAATTTACACCTCCGTCTCAGTCATCAGGACCTTTCTGGATCCTTTCTCGACCTCACTGGTACTCTCACCGAAACAGACTGCTCTGGTCAACATCATGGTTAACGGGAAAAATCCATATCACAGTCTCTTGGGGCAAGTCCATCTTACAGGAGGAGAAAAGAAGAAATTTGTAAATGGGGTATAAGAAAATCAGTTTGAGGGGGAGAGAACTCGTTACGATAATAAGTTCTCTCGTTTTGTTGTTCTTTTTGTTCTGCTGTCCTCTCAAAAGGTGCTGTCTCTTCAATCTTCCGAATGAACCTTCTGGTGATGTAATCTTTCTTCCTAACTAGCGATCTTTCTGTGTGGAGCAAAAATCTGGCATTACCATTGGTTAACACTTAGGGGTGACATACCATCTTTAAATCATGGAAACATGAGTGAGGAGAGAGAGAAAATAAAAAACAAAAGAGATAGAGAACAATTCATGTGCATATATACATCACATAACTCGACAATAACCATCAACAAGAAAAGAGAAACAAAGCATTTTTAAACATTGTAAGAAAACATTGTTAGCATTAGAAAAACATTGTCAGACTTATTAGGCTGTCATATCTATGTGTCTACTGGTCTCCTTGAGCAGTCCCTCCCCACCAGCACCTGCATTACTCCACTGTCTGTATCTGGCCAGAAATACATTGTGGCGGAGGTCATGCTGGGGTTTGGTAGACTTCTGCAAGGACCAAGTGGATATGCAATGTGTGAATTCTTACCACTACTCGTCAGAGATGGGGATAGAGAGAGAAAGAAAAAACATTTTTCACAAATACATTTACAACGTTTAACCTGGTCATTCCTGTGTCTTCAGTGAATGACCTCCCAATTTACTAACCGTTACCTCAGGCTTGCCTCCATTCCTAATAATCACCTTTCCTGCCTATGTGATCCTTGATTATAATGGTGTGTATTGTAATTTTGCTCATTTCTTGGTCTAGGGGGTCTAACTTTATGTGTGTTATTACAGTTGCTGGCATAATGCCCTTCTCTCCTACAATGGTAACAAATCCTGGGCTCCCTCCACGTGTCAATGACCTGAGGTTTTGGTTGATTTGATGCCTCCTCAAACGCTCGGATGCTCATCATCATCAATCGTTTCCCCTGTACTTCCCTGGTTCCTTGGATACCATGATTATGTCGTTGTCTTTCTCTTGATCTACAATCTCTTGCAATGTGTCCCTTTTTATGACAATGGTAACAGACTACCATATCTGGGTTTCTCGCAGGGGTGTGGGGCTTTTGTTGGGGTGGTCTTGTGGTTTGGGCCTGTATATTTGCTGCCATTAACTTATCTCTTTGTGACTCTCTGTACCTGGTGATATTCTGGTCATGATTAATGACGGCCTCTCTTAGTGCGGCCACCGAGATATCTCTCCAGTTTGGGTTGGTGGTCTGTACCCTTGTTTTTAATTCATCCTTTAAACCATTCATTAATACCTTAACCGCTATTCCTTTATGTTGTGCATTTGTCTTGATGTCTGCGATCCCAGTGTTCCTAGCCATTATTTGCAGTGCTCGTTTGAAATAATTAGAAACATTTTCCTTTTCGTTTTGCCTTATGGAGAAAATTTCACTCCACTTGACAGTGGTTGGGAAATATATTCCTAACTGTCGGTTAATCTGCCTAATACATTCCTGATTGTGTTCCTCCATACAAGGTACCTCCGTGTTTAATTTACAATCAGCAATGAATTTTTCAGGGTCAACCCTGGAGGGCAAACATGCCCTCAGCACTGTCCGCCACTCTTTGTTGGTGGGTTCTGTGGCGTTTCCTAGTTCTTTAATAAACCTTTGGCATTTGGCTAGATTTTTCCCAGGATCAGGAAATTCGGACATAATTGATCTCAATTCGGTCCGGGACAAGAGACAGCGCATTGCACTGTCCTTGACGGGAATGATTCCCTGATCGTCAGTCTTCCCATTGGGGACTGAGATCACCCTGGCCAGATCGAGCTCAGCTACATCATCTTGTGTTGGTCTTACAATATGGGGTACATCTGTTTGTGCGTGATATGAAACATTGTACGTACCTGTGGACACGACCTCACCTGACCCTCTGTTAGGGGGTTCGATTATTGCCTTTACCAATTTGGTCGCGTCCACCTGGATGTCTTGTAGGATGGCTTCTGGAAGAGGTGCTGACATCGTTCTGGGCTCACTTTCTTGTTTGTATTCCTGAGGGAGGTTTGACATGGGGTGCAGCTTGCACAGGTTAATAGTTGTACATTCAACAGTATTACAATAATCATTGTTACATTTATTACACTTATCCTTATAATCTATATTACAGTTGCTAAGAGCGTTTTTATTGTTCCACTTTTGTGCTTTTCTCTCCGCAATCAACTCCTCTCCTGCTGCCATGTCTCTCCCCTCAAGATAAGAGTCAGAAAAGTCAATAGACTCTTTTTGTAATTCACTTTCCTGTTGCCATAACTGTAAATATTCATAATGTTTATTTTGTCTCTTCGTTGGTTCAACGAGACTTATCCTCCTCCTTAAATTTTGTAACACTACTGGACTGAAGCTACCTATTCTTGGGAATTTGTCCCTGTCTTGTACAGTCATTCTCTCCCATTCATCACATAAAACTTCAGCGTGATTTCCATATTTCTTACACATCACATATCGTGCCGACCCGATGGATCGGTTCTCTGAATCAACCCGAACCGAGGTTGATCGCCCCCTACCTGAACAAATGGCCCCCATAATCTGCAGGCGTTGCCTATTCCTCCTTGAATATCAAGGCTTTCAGCGAACCCTTACAAACAAACCAAGATGTCCTTGGGCAGGCCGGCGGTGGTGGTTTATCAAGTACCCCACTTACTTCTCGCCCACGTTGGCCTGTGCTGCAATCACTGTAGCCAGAGCTGCTGTACCCAACTTAGGGCCCCTGTGAACCTTTATTTACTGGGGCGTGCTGGACCTACCAGTCCCCAGTAAGTATCGGTTGTTGGATAGTTCCCGAGTGACCAGCGAACTTCCCTTCCAAAAATAAAAAATTACACAAATCACGTCAGAATGTACAAATAGCGTTTGTGACCACTTTACTCTAATGGTATTAGGTCAGATTACTAACTACTGCACACAATTACGTGCGGTCCAATCGTTCAGTACACGAGCACTACTTGTCATGTACTGAAAGATCAATGGAATCTATGTTTCCGGCTGCGATTCCTTCAGCCAGAGCTTGTATGGCCTATATGGGTTCTGCACCAACACCCCAGGCGTTGTGCCACTGGACTTTTATAGCGGACCTCTTTGTTACCTTATGACCTCCTGGTCTGTTATGACCTCCTGGTCTTGTTACCTTATGACCTCCTGGTCTTGTTATGACCTCCTGGTATGGTCCGCTATACTCTAATGCTCAAATATTATTTAACCAGGGATGCCTCCCTAGCCACCGTATATGTCACTTACACGTATGTCCCTTGACGAGTACCCGGCTTTCCTTTTGGTTCCACCTTAAAGTTATATAAACTTTTGTATACAAAACACACTCACTCAACACATGTACACTTTTGTTTCTATATCTATTTCTGCGCAGAAATTTGTCTTTAGCCCAACAGTGTTACCAATTAGGAGCAGGATCTGTTAAACTAAATTTCCGATTTTCCAAAAATAGATTTGCGTTATTTACCGCTTCGCGTTATCTACCGCTGTGCGTTACTTATCGCCTTGCGCTAATTATCGCTTTGCGCTAATTCAACTTTTTTCGTGACTTGAGCTACGTGAGCGTAACCAGACGCTACGTTGCGTAATGTACGCTGCGTGCGTCTGCCTTTTGGATTGCGTACGCTAGTCTTTGTTAGCGACACGTGTACGCAATGCAAAGGATCCACCGTAACACAATATATTTTTATCAATGTAAATGATCCCTGATCATCTACCGCAATCCACACTGACTGCCTTGTATCTCAGACAAACCGTGTGTTTGTTCTATACTTTAACTATTACCTCTACTATGAAATAACAGCAAATCTCTTTTTAGCACTTTCTATCAACTATAAAATTGGCAAACAGGAATAGTGATATACGAAAATGAAACAGAAATGCAGATATATGCGTGCGTACGCAAGACAAAAGAAAAAAAAATAAACAGTTTTAAAAAGACACAAGCGTTTTGTTCTTACTTCCGGTTACCGGGTTCCTTCAGCACTCTTTATCTAAGCGAAGCAGACGCTTATCCCGCCAGCACTATGAGACAATCTCCCACCCTTTGCTGGGGGATAATGTCTGCTGATCTACCTAGTGCAGATGTGAGAAGTATAGGACGAGTCCCCAATTGACAATGCTAAATTCCTCTGTCGTATAAACAACCCTTTATGAAGCTAAGAACACTGTACGCTGTTTACTTAAGAAGTACCGTAATGGTACGCTAGTTGCGTAACGATCGCTCAGCCGTAGGCGAGACGCTCAAGCGTCACGTTCGCTCACGGCCCAGGGATCACAGGACACGTTATTGGTTATGTCTAGGGTAATGATTCGCTATGGCGTAGCTTACGCTCGAGACCACGAGGAGGTCACCAGCGATGCAGACGCTCACAACACTATACCTTTATGTTAAAACCTTATACCAATGAAATACAAAGAATACCTTAATGTGAGTACAGGGTGTAAGTGCAACCTTGTGTAACCTGACTAACTACAAAGCTGCTTGAGCGTCACCGACGCTCAAGTGAACACTTAACACTATAGAAAATACACAGATGCTGGTTTAGGTTCCAAAGCCTATTAACTGTATTATCTCTAATATACTTGTAAAAGGGGATAACAGTACAATTGATACACTACAATATAACAAAGACTTCCTAACCACAGAACTAAACAATAAATACACAAAGACAATACTACACTGACCTAAATGCAATACAATACAATACTATCTAATACAATACAATACTAGCCTAGTCTAGGGGAGATATGAGAGAACAGAACAGAGAGAGAGAGAGAGAGAGAGAGAGAGATGAGATGAGAGAAATTTGCTCACAGAAAGACAATGTTTACGGAGAGAAACTTACGCACAAGGGGAAACGATCGCATGCGCCTGGACATCCAGCTCCCGGCTATCAGCAGATAACCGTTGATGAGAGAGTGAGCGCTGGATGTGGTCGGCCTGCCTATTTATGCCCCACACACAATGCAATCTCCTGGTCCTACAATCCCATTGTCCATTGGCCGAAGGAATTCGGCCCTGCATCATAACAAAAGGTCATAGGGTGATTCATACAGGTGGGCTGTGACGATTTCCAACAGCTCAGGTGGGTGGGAAACTGGGTTTCCCGCCGCATACCTGAGTATGTGTAAATAATAGAAATGGACATAAACTTCTTATGTCCATAACTATTCGCACGAGCGATTAATACGCTCCAAACCAACACCGGAATATTGCTAATTAAATACTCTTCCGATGGGTACCAAACACTGCTGTATGATTCCTGTTAGACCCTTCGTACGATATAAAGAGGGATTCCTCAGCTCTGGGACATTGTATTTTAACCAAACTTTCAGAATCTATCAAAGGGACCATGATCTATAAACTACATTAATTGTGAACATTTGTAACGAATGAGTCGCACGCTACGACTACATAAACTCTACCGTAAATACGCATACCGCGCCTGCGAGTGCACGTTATTGCGGGTATGCGAATCCACGGGAGAGCGCATGCACGCGCAGCGCGGACCAGTGTGCGGTGCAAATATGGCAACGTGCATTGAGACATTTTTCTGACTTTGACAGCACATGCGCAAAAGTTGCAACTTTCATGCGCCAATGCCAAATTACTATTGCAATTCTGAAAATTTCCAATTTTTCAATTCAATCGAAATTGATTGACAGGCGGTGCCTGTAAAAACTGAGCAGTGCCAGCAGAGTTATATGGCTGGGTTAGTGGTCACTGCAGAGGTCTATAGAGTCACAGTTTAGTGGAAGGGGTAGACTGTTAAAGAATACATAAAGTCCGTCTAAATTCTCAATTTAGCAGCGAAAACGTATCTTTCAAATGTTTGTTATAAATTTAGCTTTGGTATTGTTTAAAAGTTATCATATCTGATGGGCGTGGCCTAGCTGGAGAAGAGAGAAGACGTGCTTTTGCTGCACTCCTCTCTCCTGACTTTATAAGTCTCTCTAAAGTTCCCCCCTGGGCCATCCCAACTCACCTCCGGAGGCTCCCCAGTCCATCTGCAGCCCCCCTGTGCCCGGCAGTGTCCGCCGCGGAGCCGGGGAGCTGTTTTCACGGCTCCCGCAGGTTGCGGCCTAGGACCATCCGGAAGCCGGGGACTCGCGTACTCCCGGCGCCCGCGTCCTGAGCTCCACGGCGGAGCCGCGGCGCCGGAAAGAGACGCGGACCCCCCCGAAGCCCCTGGATCCTTCCAGATTACTCTCCTGACCCCCAGGGAGGATACCCTGTGGGGCAATAGGCTGTGGGGACCCCTGGGAGTGGAGGAAGGTCGGGAGGCACACATACTGAGAGAGGTGCGGCGGCCATCTTGGTTTCTGCAAAGGGAGCTGCTGCAAGCTGCAGAAACCACTGAGATTAGCATTCCTGGCCGGCCTGCTCTCCTGGGTGGCAACTGCTGATCTCTCAATCCTCTCCTGCCTGCTGATTCCTGGACCCTGCAACAGAGAAGTCCCTGGAGAGCAGTGTACCACGTTCATTCACCTCTATCTTACAGCATTTAACGCACAGAGCTGCTGGACCCGAGGTGTGTACCTGGCCTCCCATTCCCCTCTCCCGGCTGGGAACCTTTCACCTTTCATCTGGGCCCCGCAAGATGGAGATGACCCTCTACCTCGTCATGTGTGATATCGCTCTTCTGATGTAGCGTGGATCATTTACCCGCCACCACCCGTGTCTTTTATGCTTACCTAAATTTTCGTTATATTCTGCGAGATCCTGAGCTTCTTTATTATTATCTTCATCCCGTCTGCGGAACCTCACTCCACTGGAATGCCTTCTAAAAAGGTCAAAGGGGTGCTGCCCCCGAGAGTATCTTTCCCGCCTCAGAAGACGACACCTGCCGCCTCTGCTCTACGGAAGTCCCCGGCTGCCGCTTCCCCGCAAGCTACCCCTAGCAGCCCTACCTCCCTTCCGGGGTTTGACCCTGATTCTGATGCACCTCTCACAGTCAAAACTCTGTACCAGGCCCTCTCAGCATTTAAATCTGAGTTGACGCAGGACCTCACCGCAGCTCTTCGGGAGGTTAAGACGGAGCTGCACGCTATTGGAGACCGTACGGACCATCTAGAGAGGAAAGTAGAGGAATTGGTCTCGTCTCATAATGACCTCATAACGGCTCACGACCAGCAGCAAAGTGACCTTGAGGCATTTAAACTTAAGATTGCGGATATAGAGGACAGATCCCGGCGGAATAATATTAAGATCCGAGGCATCCCCGACTCCGTGCAGAACTCCGAGTTGGAAAATTACGCTACTGTCCTGTTCCAGAAGCTTCTACCTAGAATCGACGCTAGAGAGCTGCTTATTGACCGGATTCATAGACTGCCTAAACCACGCTCAGTTGCCCCTTCGCTCCCGAGAGATACACTCCTGAGGGTGCATTTTTTCACAATCAAAGAACGCATCCTGAAAGCAGCCAGAGAGGCGGGCGACTCCGAATCGGATGTCCTTGGCGGTTTACAACTGTTCCCGGACTTCTCCGCCCTAACCTTGGCCAAACGACGAGCATTCCTTCCCGTCACTTTGGCACTTCGCGACCAAGACATCACATACAGATGGGGTTTTCCAGTGAAGCTTGTCATCTCGTATGAAAACAAGTCTTACACAGTGACTTCATTGGAGACGGGAGTCAAATTATTGGCGGAGTGGGATATCTCTGTTACACTACCTCCTGGATCCAAGAAACAGCCCACCATCCGCTCAGAATGGGTCACCGCCTGACGCTGATACATCCTGCTTGGGTTCTCAAGTTGAACTGTCTCCGATACCGTTACTACAGAATTGACTTCGCCATTGTTCTTGATAAGGTCACGTGAGTTGTCCTATGTGCGGTTGTGATAATGGTGTCCCTGCCTTTCATCTTATATCTGAGTTTATTTGTATCTGTTTTTTTTCTATTTTTCATGTGCTCTCATGTGTATTGTTGGTAAGCATATATATTTCTGCTTACTCTTGTTTTTCTTCTGTTCAGTTTCATGGGTGGTGGCGCTAGGCCACATGTTCCCCCCTGGTAATATACTACTGCATTTTTTTACCTCCCTTGCAATGGTTATGCCGACCCGATATACTGGGTCATTTTGTTTTTTTCCTTCCCCCCCACCTCCCTGTACCCCCCCTCCCCTCCCCCATCCCCAGTTCTATGATGTAGGTACTCGCTGCTCGAGACAATTCTATTTTGGTAGGTGTCAAGATCCTTCACCTCTCACAACGTACATTAGCTTGCTCCGATGGTTCGGGTATTATCTATGAATGTTAAGGGGCTGAATTCCCCTAATAAGCGTAGGCTGGCGCTGGGTTATTTTACTAAGAATAAAGCTGATATTGTTGCCCTGCAGGAGACACATTTTTCATCTGTAGCACCCCCTATTTTCATAGATCGCAGATTCCCTCTAGGTTATTTCGCCAATGGCCCTTTTAAGAGGAACGGTGTGGCCATATTATTTAGGGACTCCATCTCCTTCATTCTGCACTCTCAGATAGCGGATAAAAACGGCCGGTATCTTATACTGAGCGGCCTATTAAACGACAAACCGGTCACTCTGGTCTCGGCATATGCCCCGAACTCACACCAAGTTGCCTTTATCCAAAAGTTATGTGTAGCTATTCATAAGATTCGTAAGGGCTCCCTTTTGCTCATGGGGGATTTTAATTTAGTCCATGACCCTAAGCTGGACAGGTCTCCCAGGAACTCTCCCTTCACTTCAGTCTCCCCCAACGCCCCTTCCTTAGCCTTTCGTAACCTCTTAGCTGAATTTGATCTCTATGACATATGGCGAGTGCAAAACCCCACAGGACGGGAGTACACTTACTATTCCCCCGTCCACAACTCTTACTCCCGTATTGATTTTATATTTTCGGACAAATGGACCCTCCAGTTCGTCAGATCTTTAGACATTCTCCCTATAACTTGGTCAGACCACGCCCTGCTGATTCTTAAATGGAGTGTAGCTAGCCAACACTGTCCCCCCCGTCCTTGGAGACTCTCTCCTCATTTGCTGTCCAACCCAGTTTCAAAAAAAATCATAGCTGACAGTATTTCATCCTATTTGGAGTTTAATTCCCCTTCAGACACGTCCACCCTGAACTTCTGGTGCGCACTTAAAGCTGTCACCCGGGGAGCAGCGATTCAGGCGGGAGCACAGCTCAAGAAACTTAATCTACAACACCAGGCCGATTTGGAGCTCAAACTGAAGGACTTAGAGGAATAAAATCAATCTAGACCTACGAAATCTTTACAGAAGCAGTTAGTTGATATTAGGTCCCAACTTCAGACATTGCTAATGGCGCGCACCCAGGCTTCATTAAATAGGATATGTCATAAGTTTTATCTAGCGGGGAACAGGCCGGGGAAAATGCTTGCCCAGAAGCTATAGGGCTCAGCAGGCTCGGAATAGAATCAAGCTCATTGTATCCCCCACAGGCACCAAAATTTCTAACCCGAGGGAGATAGCGAACCAGTTTGCCAACTTCTACTCCCTACTCTATAACCTCTCGGCAGATCCTGACACCCCACAGCCTACCCCTTCCTCTATCAACTCCTTCTTAGCAGATTTACACCTCCCAAATATCTCAGACGATCAACTAGCATTGCTGAATGCCCCATGGTCCTTATCAGAAACCCTCCAAGTGATCAAGTCCCTCCCTCAGGGTAAGGCACCGGGCCCTGATGGCTTTATTAATGACTTTTATGTTTCGTTCTAGGACCTTCTAGCTCCCTCTTTAGTGGCAGTCTACACCGATATTACCTCGCAGGGCACCCTCCCTCAGGAGATGCTCGAGGCGCGTATTGTCACGATCCCTAAACCGGGCAAAGACGTGACCTCTTGCCAAAATTATCGTCCCATTGCGTTACTGAATGGGGATATTAAAATATACGCTAAATTAATAGCCTCTCGGTTGAACGCCCTCCTCCCCTCCCTGATACATCCGGACCAAGTTGGCTTTATCCCGGGAAGACAGGCGTCCGATAATACACGCAGGGTCTTTAATCTTAATCTTTAATGATTCCCTAACCCCCGAGCGAGGTCTCCTTCTGCTATCTTTGGACGCAGAGAAGGCCTTTGATCGTTTAAACTGGTCTTATATGCGAGAAGTCCTATTAAAATTCGGCCTACGCGATCGCATCCTCTCTTCGATATTAGCCCTGTATAGCGCCCCGACGGCCCGGGTATTCAGTAATGGTTTTTTTTCTTGCTCTTTTCCAATCTATAATGGCACCCGCCAGGGCTGCCCTCTCTCCCCTCTGATATTCGTACTGGCCATTGAACCACTGGCAGCTAGGCTTCGAGCGGACCCACAGTTCCCTGGACTGCGATTAGGCGCCACGTCGCATAAACTATGTCTGTTCGCAGACGATGTTCTCCTATTCGTAACAGACCCAGCCACAACTCTTCCCCATTTGCATACTGTTTTAGATAGCTACTCTGCAGCATCGTATTATAAACTAAATGCCTCTAAGACGGATGCTCTGCCCATTAATCTCTCTAACTCCCTGCCCCCATTACGCGCTAAGTATCCGTATAACTGGAAAACATCCTCGATACGATATCTGGGCATCTACATTCCTCCATCTACCTCTTCTGTATTTGATGTCAATCTCCCTCCTCTGTTGTCCTCCCTTCAGATGTTCACCAAATCATGGCTTAACTATGAAGTCTCTTGGTTGGGCCGTTTGGCCGCCTTTAAAATGTCGCTGCTCCCTAAATTAATGTTCTTGTTCCGAACTATCCCTTTTATCTTCCACAAAAAGTATCTAGATAAGGCCACTACAATCCTCACTAATTATATATGGTCTTTGTGCCCGCCTAAACTCGCTCGTGCGAGGATGTCTCTACCAAGGAGAGCCGGTGGCCTAGATATGCCCAATTTATCACTGTACCAAGAGGCCTCCCTTCTAGCCCAGATTAAAGAATTCTACAAAGATGTATGTCCGGAGTGGACATGTCTGGAGGAGGCGACCTGCCCCCGTTTTCCCCTGAAAGATCTTTTTTGGATCCCTGGGCCCCTTCGCCTACACAGTGCTTAAAGATCCTCCCCTCTACCCGAGCCACGCTCCAGATTTGGGACAAATTGACTGCGGCCATATCCCCTTCCTATCATAATTTCTCTCTGATATCACTACGAACGGTGGCCGCTCTAGTCCCTAATCTTAGCCTGGCGGGCTGGAGGTCCAGGGGGATGGAGGTCCTGGGAGACTTGTTTAATGGGTCTGTACTCACCTCCTTTTCTGATATACAGAGACGCTTCTCTCTGCCAGACGCTGAGAGGCTTCGATATTACCAAATACAGCACTGGTGGGCTAGCCTCCACCTCTCCCCCTCCCCACCATCACCTGGTATTCTGCAAGTCATAGGCCGATTTTCTAATGCTACTTCTAGAGGGGAGATTTCCTTCTGGTATAAAACATTACTCTCACTACTCCCTGTTTCCAAATCTAGAGCCCAAGTCAGGTGGGAGGCGGATGTGGGATGTGTTCTCCATGATTCTCAATGGCAACGCATTTTTATGTCATCCTTTACTATGTCTAAATGCCTGAATCACTCCGAAATGCATGTTAAGCTACTCCACAGACTGTACCTCACACCGGAAAGGCTACATACGATCTGGCCGGCATGTTCGAAGTTTTGTTGGCGCCTATGCGGAGAGGTTGGCCACCTCTTCCATATTTTTTGGTCTTGTCCCCATATCCAAGGGTACTGGACAGAAGTATTTGGCCTTATCAACAAAGTTTTGAACCTCGACCTGTCCCCCTCCCCTCTTATAGCTTTATTGAATATATACCCACGAAGCATGGGTGTACATCTACACTATGTCTTAGGCCACATCTGTCTCGCCGCACGTGCGGCTTTAGCCCAAAACTGGAAACAACCCACACCACCTCCAGTGTTGAAGGTGATACACAAAATACAGCTGCACTTCTTGATGGAGACTGAACACATCCCATACTCCTTCACTGCTAAATCTCCATTTGTGCGCTGGATGCCTTGGCATCTATTTACCTCGGAGGGTGAGGGTGCTGCTTTGATGTTGCGTCCCCGACCCCCTGCACAATCACCCCCCAGCCCATCGGCTGATGTGGCCCCCTCCCCCCCCCTAAAACAGCAAGGACCTCCTATTTGTGTTATATTTATTTCAAGCCCATTGCCGCCCTTCCATCTCCATTAATTTTTTTGTTAGTTTTCCATACTATGTACTGGTGTGATCGACTTTGAATTGTTTGCACATGTCTGACTAAAGCGTTCTCTTACATGTGTATGTACCTACTTCCCCTCCCCCCCCTTCCTTTTTCCTTTTTGTACCCCTGTTTGCAATGCAAAAAATTCAATAAAAACTATTGATGATGATTAAAAAAAAAAAAAGTTATCATATCTGCTTTTCTGGAGAATTAACATCTGAAACTGAATTATCCCTATAATGCAGTGTGTTTGAGATAGTTTTAAGATTCCATACTTTAGGATACGTTGTGCAAAGGATGCGAATAATTATGTACATGTGTTGTTTTTTTATAAATTTTCAAAAATCTCAAAAAAAATTTTTAACATTGTCATTATGGGGTATTTTGTGTATAATTTTGAGGACAAAAATAAATGAATTCCATTTTGGAATAAGGCTGGAACATAAACTGTGGAAAACTGAAGCGCTGTGAATACTTTTAGCATGCATTGTATGCCTTCAAAGCTTATTCTGTGGGATTTGCAGTGTACTGCTGAAATCAATCCTTTATTGTATTTTTTAAGGCTTTATACTCCGCATTGGCTCCAGTGGCGTCACTTACTACTCCCGCACCCAGTCGAGGGAAGTTATGCTGAAAGGGCCATGGCCTTGTGAGAGCCAGAAAATGTAGTCTTCCTTTGCAGCACGGGGGGAGTGTCTTCACGCCCGGGACACCGTTTTCAGCATTACGGGGGTCCTAGTGATGCATCCTGGCCCCGGGGACCTATTAAAGTGCAGTGCCGACTCATGCACTTTAACAGGAGCCGAGTGCTGTATGTATTGTTACAGTGCAGCACCCTGCTCCTGTCACTGATCAGGAGCTGGCAGCTTTGTGTCACTCCCTGAGTGGGTGACACCCTGGGGTGGGTCGCATCCCCCTGTGATGCCACTGATTGGCTCCTCTTTTTTGGTGAATTATGAGCCCTCATTACTGCCTTATATGCATCACAGAAGAGAGTGGGGCAGTACCAAAGATCAAAATTTTTGTCCAATGGGGGTCATTCCGAGTTGTTCGCTCGTTGCCGTTTTTAGCAGAATTGCGATCATGCTAAAATCGGCATTTCTGCGCATGGTACGCAGCGCGCACGCGCTAAGTACTTTCACACAAAACTATGCAGTTTTACACAAGGCAGAGCAAAGTTTTTTCATCGCTCGAGTGTTTGCAGTGTGATTGACAGGAAGTGGGTGTTTCTGGGCGGAAACGGCGTTTTCCGGGAGAGTGCTAAAAAACGCAGGCGTGCCAGGTAAAAACGCAGGAGTGGCTGGAAAAACGGGGGAGTGGCTAGCCGAACGTAGGGCGTGTTTGTGACGTCAAACCAGGAACCAAACAGTCTGCAGTGAACACAATCTAGGAGTAGGTCTGGAGCTACTCAGAAACTGCAAGGAATTATTTATTAGCAGAACTGCTAACCTTTCGTTAGCAATTCTGCTAAGCTAAGATACACTCCCAGAGGGCGGCGGCCTAGCGTGTGCAGTGCTGCTAAAAGTAGCTTGCGAGCGATCAACTCGGAATGAGGGCCAATGTAAAGTAAAACAGCTTTAAAATTTTAAATAAAATATATAGTATTATTACCTCTATTTCAGGCATCCACTTGTTTGAGAACCACTGCTTAAGTGCATCACATGTTTTCCAAATTGTGCTATTTGTGAGGTTATCAATAGCCAATTGGTAGTCTTCCATTGTTGTAGCAAGAGCAATATTGCATAGCAAAGTTACTACAATTGTGCGCCACCTATGTACACCATGATCTTTCTTTGACAGCCATTCCTTCCATGCCTTTTCGCGATGAAATTCGCAAAGCAATATCTTGCTCTCTGAAATATTAGAAAATGCTATTTAATTCAAAAAAATAAATAAAAACTTATAAAAATTTGTCTTAAAAAAAGATTATACAGGTTGAGTATCCCTTATCCAAAATGCTTGGGACCAGAGGTATTTTGGATATCGGATTTTTCCGTATTTTGGAATAATTGCATACCATAATGAGATATCATGGTGATGGGACCTAAATCTAAGCACAGAATGAATTTATGTTTCATATAGCTCACCGCTATCCTCCCTGCTGGCCGCAGGTACTGGGCGCCGCCATGTTGCCGATGATCAGCTGACCGCAACTCTACCAACCACGGCTGTCGGTTCAGTCACATGATTCCACTGCCCAATCACTGTCCAGCAAGGGGAATAAAGGGGCTGGGCAGGGCCCTAGGAAATCGTCCAGAACAGCGTCGCTTCCTAGCTGCGTCTAGACTCAGACTTCAGGGTTCACCTCTTGTGCCCTGAAGCTCTTTAAACTACCAGTGATTCCAGCTCATTGTATATCATCAGCACAGAGACTTCAGCTCTTAGCAGCATTACCAGCACTGTGATTTCAGCTCAAAGCAAGTATTACCAGCACTGTGATTTCTACTCACTGCAGCAATACTAACACTGTGATTCCAGCTCATAGTAGTAACATCCGTGCTGAGTTTCCTGAAGCTAAATAACCTTCCAGTGTGTCCTTGAGTGTGCTGCTGCAAGCATTCCTGAAACAGCTCAGTCCAAGTGCAAGCTAATCAGTGTGAATTCATGTGACTCCAGTTCCAGTTGTCTCACCGGATTCCAGGCCGGTTCAAGCAAGTCGGATATTAACTGACTCCAGTTCCAGTTGTCTCACCGGATTCCAGGCCGGTTCAAGCAAGTCGGATATTAACTGACTCCAGTTCCAGTTGTCTCACCGGATTCCAGGCCGGTTCAAGCTAGTCAGATATTTAACTGACTCCAGTTCCAGTTGTCTCTCTGGATTCCAGTCCGGCTCAAGCAATCCAGATATTGAACTGATTCTTTTGCCAGTATATTTTCATGTAATCTACAATAAAGCATATCAATATTAACCTCATCTTCCTGTGTACCTCATCCGCAAGTCTTATCTACGCCCACCAAGTTTCCTGCACTGTGTGCCCACCACAGAACCACATATTGATTCTAACTTGGATACACAAAATACCAGAGTTCTGACAGTTTGTTCTGGACCAATGGATTCAAGTGATGATCAGAGTGTTGGTCCAGGGGCTCTTCAAAGTCTTATAACCAGACTAGAAGGTCAGGAAACCGCTCAGTGGCAAGTGGTTCAGTTCTTGCAAGAGGTCTCTACACATCTTAATAACCATGCAATCATCTTTAAATTCAGCTACTCCAGTATTCAGTCCTGCACCAGTTACATCTACCCAGCTAGCAACAGCCAACACCCGGGTGTCACGTCTTCAGCTGCCCACACCTTGCAAGTTTGACGGCAAGCCAAAACTCTGCCGAGGCTTTTTAAATGTTTGTGAAGTACACTTCGAATTACTTCCTCATAACTTTCCTACGGATAGAACTAAAGTGGCCTATATCGTGTCCTTGCTGTCAGGTTCTGCTCTGAACTGGGTGTCACCATTATGGGAGCGTGCTGATTCTTTGTTATCCAACTACAAAGACTTCGTGAGCACCTTCAGAAGAATATTTGATGAACCCGGCAGGTCTTCCTTCGCTTCTGCTGACATTCTCCAGATACAGCAGGGATCACGCCCTGTTGGGCAATTTGTAATTCAGTTTCAGACTTTAGCATCCGAGCTAAATTGGAATAATGATGCTTTGGTGGCCGCTTTTAGGCATGGACTTTCTGATAAACTAAAGGATGAACTGGCAACGCGTGATCTTCCGACTAAGTTAGATGACCTGATCTCCTTATGCGTTAAGATTGATCTACGTATGAGAGAACGGATTAGTGAGAGATTCAGGGGTGACCACACAAAGATACACTCTGTTCCTCGTGCATCTTCTCCATCTGCATCCTCAGAAGAACCAATGGAGATTAATCGATCACGCCTATCCTCTGAGGAGCGCTCTCGAAGACAGCGACGGAAGTTGTGCCTTTATTGTGCTGCTCCAGGTCATTTCCTGGGTTCTTGTCCCACCCATCCGGGAAACGCCAGAGCCTAACCTGTAAAGGGGAAGTCAGGTTAGGAATCCTTCAGAAAACTTCTCAACACAAAGATTGTATTCTGCCTGCAACTCTGGAATACTTCCATGGTACAAGATTTCTCTCAGCACTCCTAGACTCAGGAGCTGCAGGCAACTTTCTGACTCTCTCTGTAGTACATGAATTGGGTCTACCTACTAAAACATTACTCAGGCCTATAGCTTTGACTGCGGTTAATGGAAGTCGCATACCAGAAAGTAATATCACCCTTCAGACAGCACCTTTGTCTTTACGTATTGGGATTCTCCATTCTGAACAGATTGAGTTCTTTGTGATTCCCAAGGCTACCCACGAGATAGTTCTAGGTCTTCCATGGCTGCAATTGCACAATCCATCCATTGACTGGTCCACTCTTCAGATTTCTGCTTGGAGCCCCTCTTGCTTCAAGTCCTGTTTACAGCATGTTATTCCTGTTCGACAGACTAAAGCTTCAGATGTATTACCAGATGTATACCAGGACTTTTCAGATGTATTCAGTGAGCAAGCTGCAAATGTGTTACCTCTTCATCGAGAGTGGGACTGTCCCATTGATATCATTCCAGGAAAAACTCCACCAAAGGGACGTACCCTATCCACTATCTGTTCCTGAGACTATAGCAATGTCAGAATACATTAAAGAAAATCTCCAAAAGGGTTTCATTCGGCCTTCCTCATCTCCTGCAGGCGCTGGGTTCTTCTTCGTTAAAAAGAAAGATGGTGGTCTTCGACCTTGTATAGATTTTCGTGGTCTTAATGATATTACAGTTAAGAATGGTTATCCTTTGCCCTTAATTACCGACCTTTTTGACAGAGTTAAAGGAGCCACTATCTTCACCAAGCTCGATTTACGAGGCGCCTACAATCTTATAAGAATACGCAAAGGAGATGAATGGAAGACAGCTTTTAACACTAGAGATGGTCATTATGAATACCTGGTGATGCCTTTTGGGTTAAGTAATGCTCCTGCAGTGTTTCAGCATTTTATAAACGAAATCTTCAGAGACATTTTGTACAAATTTGTCGTTGTTTATTTAGACGATATCCTCATTTTTTCTCGAGATTGCAACACATCGTCAACAAGTCAGAGAAGTTCTCAGCCGTCTTCGTCAGAATCGTTTGTATGGAAAGTTATCAAAATGTACATTCGAAGTCTCATCTATTCCATTCCTTGGATACATTATATCTGGCTCTGAACTCCGTATGGATCCTGCCAAGTTAGATTCCATACTCAATTGGACTCTTCCTACAACTGTGAAGGCAGTACAGAGGTTTTTGGGTTTCGCTAACTATTACAGAAAGTTTATTAAAGGATTTTCAACTCTGGTAGCACCAATTACTGCTTTAACCCGCAAAGGTTCTGATCCTGCTCACTGGTCCAAGGAAGCTCTGTCTGCTTTTCACCTTATCAAGCAAGCTTTTATCACTGCACCAGTTCTCCATCAGCCTGATGTTCAGAAGCCTTTCATTTTAGAAGTGGATGCGTCCACAGTAGGTGTGGGAGCAGTTCTCTCACAGACTTATGATGCTGGAAAGTTGCATCCATGTGGTTTTTTCTCCAGAAAATTTTCCCCTGCAGAAAGAAATTATTCTATTGGTGATCAGAAATTGTTAGCAATCAAGTTGGCACTGGAGGAATGGAGATATCTTCTAAAAGGAGCTAAATTTCCTGTATCAATTCTTACAGATCATAAAAACTTGCTGTACCTCAAGTCTGCTCAATGTCTCAACCCCCGTCAGGCCCGGTGGGCTTTATTCTTTTCTAGATTCAGTTTCCTTATCACATTTCGTCCTGGGTCTCAAAACGTGAAAGCGGACGCCTTATCACGTTCCATGGTTCCGGATACAGAGGCAAATTCACAAGAAGAACGTCCTATTATTAGTCCAGTATCATTTGCTACTACTCAAGTCACATATTCTACTCCTCCTCCTGGCAAAATGTTTGTAACACCAGAATTGCGGAAGAAATTACTGACTTGGGCACATACTTCTCAGTTCTTTGGACATCCTGGAGTTCTTAAAGTTTATAAAAATCTTCAAAGGTCCTATTGGTGGCCCAACATGAAGTCCGACATTCAAGATTTTGTGCAGTCATGTCCCAAATGTGCTCAACATAAAACCTCCCGGCAGTCTCCAGCGGGAACTTTACAGCCATTATCTATTCCAACACGACCGTGGTCCCATATTTCTATGGACTTTATCTCTGAGTTACCGCCTTCCCGTGGTCACAATACCATCTGGGTGGTGGTCGACAGGTTCTCAAAAATGGCTCATTTCATTCCACTCACAGGGCTACCATCAGCAAACAAGTTGGCCCAGCACTTTCTTCGAGAAATCTTTCGTCTTCATGGACTTCCAACTGAAATTATATCTGACCGAGGAGTACAGTTTGTGGCGAAGTTTTGGAAAGCCCTCTGTTCAGCTCTTCAAGTAAAACTGAAATTCTCTTCAGCATACCATCCACAAATGGCCAAACAGAAAGGGTAAATCAAGAATTAGAAATATTTATCAGGCTTTATGTCTCTTCATCTCAAGACGATTGGGTAGATCTACTACCCTGGGCAGAGTTTGCTCACAACTTTCGTTACCATACTGCCACTGACACAACACCTTTCTTCACAGTTTATGGCCAACATCCACGAGTACCTGATTTTCGATCATTACCGGCAGTTGATGTCCCAGCTGCTTCCGTTTCTTTACAACAATTCTCTAAAGTGTGGAAGTCAATTCATCAGTCTTTAAAGAAAGCCTCCGCCAGTTATAAATTATTTGCTGATCAGAAGAGACGAGCTGTTCCCAGTTTAAAGCCAGGAGATCGAGTTTGGCTGTCTACTCGTAATCTTAGACTCAAAGTTCCTTCCATGAAGCTTGCTCCAAGATTTATCGGTCCTTTCCCTGTAGAACAAGTAATCAATCCAGTAGCTTATAAGTTGACTTTGCCTTCATATCTAAAAATTCCGAATTCTTTCCATATCTCTCTCCTCCGGCCTCTAGTGCTTAATAACTTCCAACAGACTCCTCCAAAAGCTCCGAAAGTTGTTACCAGCCATGGTTTGGAATTTGAAGTTGAGAAAATTCTTGATTCTAGTTGTCGTTATGGTCGTCTGCAATACCTAATCGACTGGAGAGGATATGGTCCTGAAGAGAGAGCTTGGATCAATGCTTCAGATGTGCATGCTCCTTATTTAGTCCGAGTGTTCCATAGCAAATTTCCATTGAAGCCTAAAAGGTGTCCGGTGGCCACCCTCAAAGGGAGGGGTACTGTCAGGAATCGGGACTTAGCGTCACAGATCTTACCAGTGCGCAGCCTAGTCCGGCTCCGGTGGTCCTGCAGGTGTCATGTCGCCCCTTGTTCTGCTTCCCACTGTGCTGGCTCCAGTACCCCTGAACTCCATTCCAGCTCACCGCTATCCTCCCTGCTGGCCGCAGGTACTGGGCGCCGCCATGTTGCCGATGATCAGCTGACCGCAACTCTACCAACCACGGCTGTCGGTTCAGTCACATGATTCCACTGCCCAATCACTGTCCAGCAAGGGGAATAAAGGGGCTGGGCAGGGCCCTAGCAAATCGTCCAGAACAGCGTCGCTTCCTAGCTGCGTCTAGACTCAGACTTCAGGGTTCACTCCTTGTGCCCTGAAGCTCTTTAAACTACCTGTGATTCCAGCTCATTGTATATCATCAGCACAGAGACTTCAGCTCTTAGCAGCATTACCAGCACTGTGATTTCAGCTCAAAGCAAGTATTACCAGCACTGTGATTTCTACTCACTGCAGCAATACTAACACTGTGATTCCAGCTCATAGTAGTAACATCCGTGCTGAGTTTCCTGAAGCTAAATAACCTTCCAGTGTGTCCTTGAGTGTGCTGCTGCAAGCATTCCTGAAACAGCTCAGTCCAAGTGCAAGCTAATCAGTGTGAATTCATGTGACTCCAGTTCCAGTTGTCTAACCGGATTCCAGGCCGGTTCAAGCAAGTCGGATATTAACTGACTCCAGTTCCAGTTGTCTCTCTGGATTCCAGTCCGGCTCAAGCAATCCAGATATTGAACTGATTCTTTTGCCAGTATATTTTCATGTAATCTACAATAAAGCATATCAATATTAACCTCATCTTCCTGTGTACCTCATCCGCAAGTCTTATCTACGCCCACCAAGTTTCCTGCACTGTGTGCCCACCACAGAACCACATATTGATTCTAACTTGGATACACAAAATACCAGAGTTCTGACATACACCTTATACACACAGCGTGAAGGCCATTTTAGCCAATATTTTTTATAACTTTGTACATTAAACAAAGTGTGTCTACATTCACACAATTCATTTATGTTTCATATACACCTTATACACACAGCCTGAAGGTCATTTAATACAATATTTTTAATAACTTTGTGTACTAAACAACGTTTGTGAACATTGAGTCATCAAAAAACAAAGGTTTCACTATCTCACTCTCACTCAAAAAAGTCCGTATTTCGGAATATTTGGATATGGGATACTCAACCTGTATAAACACATCACCCGCAAACATCATGATCATCTGAATTTGAACCTTGATTGCAAATTTAAATATTAAAATAAGAATTTACTCACCGGTAATTCTATTTCTCGTAGTCCGTAGTGGATGCTGGGTACTCCGTAAGGACCATGGGGAATAGACGGGCTCCGCAGGAGACTGGGCACTCTTAAAAGAAAGATTAGGTACTACATCTGGTGTGCACTGGCTCCTCCCTCTATGCCCCTCCTCCAGACCTCAGTTAGGGAAACTGTGCCCGGAAGAGCTGACATTACTAGGAAAGGATTTGGAATCCAGGGTAAGACTCATACCAGCCACACCAATCACACCGTACAACTTGTGATAACTATACCCAGTTAACAGTATGAACAATAACTGAGCCTCTTTCAACTGATGGCTCATAACAATAACCCTTTAGTTAAGCAATAACTATATACATGTATTGCAGAGAGTCCGCACTTGGGACAGGCTCTCAGCATCCACTACGGACTACGAGAAATAGAATTACCGGTGAGTAAATTCTTATTTTCTCTGACGTCCTAGTGGATGCTGGGTACTCCGTAAGGACCATGGGGATTATACCAAAGCTCCCAAACGGGCGGGAGAGTGCGGATGACTCTGCAGCACCGAATGAGCAAACTCAAGGTCCTCCTCAGCCAGCGTATCAAACTTGTAGAATTTTGCAAAAGTGTTTGAACCCAACCAAGTAGCAGCTCGGCAAAGTTTTAAAGCCGAGACCCCTCGGTCAGCCGCCCAAGAAGAGCCCACCTTCCTTGTGGAATGGGCTTTTACAGATTTAGGATGCGGCAGTCCAGCCGCGGAATGTGCAAGTTGAATCGTGCTACAGATCCAGCGAGCAATTGTCTGCTTTGAAGCAGGAGCACCCAGCTTGTTGGGTGCATGCAGGATAAATAGCGAGTCAGTCTTTCTGACTCTAGCTGTCCTGGAAACATAGATTTTCAGGGCCCGGACTACGTCCAACAACTTGGAATCCTCCAAGTCACGAGTAGCCGCAGGCACCACAATAGGTTGGTTCAAATGAAAAGCTGATTCCACCTTTGGGAGAAATTGGGGACGAGTCCTCAATTCTGCCCTGTCCATATGGAAAATCAGATATGGGCTTTTACACGACAAAGCCGCCAATTCTGACACTCGCCTAGCTGAAGCTAAGGCCAACAGCATGACCACCTTCCACGTGAGATATTTTAACTCCACGGTCTTAAGTGGTTCAAACCAATGTGATTTCAGGAAATCCAACACCACGTTGAGATCCCAAGGTGCCACTGGAGGCACAAAAGGGGGCTGAATATGCAGCACTCCCTTAACAAACGTCTGAACTTCAGGTAGTGAAGCCAGTTCTTTTTGAAAGAAAATAGACAGGGCCGAAAACTGGAATTTAATGGAACCCAATTTTAGGCCCATAGTCACTCCTGACTGTAGGAAGTGCAGAAATCGACCCAGCTGGAATTCTTCCGTTGGGGCCATTCTGGCCTCACACCAAGCAACATATTTTTGCCATATGCGGTGATAATGTTTTGCTGTCACATCCTTCCTAGCTTTCATCAGCGTAGGAATGACTTCATCTGGAATTTATTACCAGTTTATTTATTTATTACCAGTTATTTATATAGCGCACACATATACCGCAGCGCTGTACAGAGAATATTTGCCCATTCACATCAGTCCCTGCCCCAGTGGAGCTTACATTCTATATTCCCTACCACATGTACACAGACACATTCATACTAGTGTTAATTTTGTTGGGAGCCAATTAACCTACCAGTATATTTTTGGATTGTGGGAGGAAACCGGAGTACCCGGAGGAAACCCACGCAAGTACGGGGAGAATATACAAACTCCACACAGTTAGGACCATGGTGGGAATCGAACCCATGACCTCAGTGCTGTGAGGCAGTAATGCTAACCATTACACCATCCGTACTGCCCATCCGGAATGCCCTTCTCCGTTAGGATCCGGCGTTCAACCGCCATGCCATCAAACGCAGCCGCGGTAAGTCTTGGAACAGACAGGGCCCCTGCTGTAGCAGGTCCTGTCGGAGCGGCAGAGGCCATGGGTCCTCTGAGATCATCTCTTGTAGTTCTGGGTACCAAGTTATTCTTGGCCAATCCGGAACAATGATATAGTTCTTACTCCTCTCTTTCTCACTATCCTCAGTACCTTGGGTATGAGAGGAAGAGGAGGGAACACATAAACCGACTGGTACACCCACGGTGTCACTAGCACGTCCACAGCTATCGCCTGAGGGTCCCTTGACCTGGCGCAATATCTTTTTAGCTTTTTGTTGAGACGGGACGCCATCATGTCCACCTGTGGCCGTTCCCAACGGTTTACAATCAGCTTGAAGACTTCTGGATGAAGTCCCCACTCTCCCGGGTGGAGGTCGTGTCTGCTGAGGAAGTCTACTTCCCAGTTGTCCACTCCCGGAATGAACACTGCTGACAGTGCTAGCACGTGATTCTCCGCCCATTGAAGAATTTTTGTGGCTTCTGCCATTGCCATCCTGCTTCTTGTGCCGCCCTGTCGGTTTACATGGGCGACCGCCGTGATGTTGTCTGACTGAATCAGCACTGGTTGGTTTTGAAGCAGGGGTTCTGCTTGACTCAGGGCATTGTAAATGGTCCTTAGTTCCAGAATATTTATGTGTAGGGAAGTTTCCTGACTCGACCATTGTCCTTGGAAGTTTCTTCCCCGAGTGACTGCCCCCCAACCTCGGAGGCTTGCATCCGTGGTCACCAGGACCCAGTCCTGTATGCCGAATCTGCGGCCTTCGAGAAGATGAGCACTCTGCAGCCACCACAGCAGAGACACCCTGGCCCTCGGGGACAGGGTGATCAACCGATGCATCTGAAGATGCGATCCGGACCACTTGTCTAATAGATCCCACCGGAAGATCCTTGCATGGAACCTGCCGAAGGGAATTGCTTCGTAAGAAGCTACCATCTTTCCCAGGACTCGCGTGCAGTGATGCACCGACACCTGTTTTGGTTTCAGGAGGTCCCTGACCAGAGATGATAATTCCTGGGCCTTCTCCTCCGGGAGAACACCTTCTTCTGTTCTGTGTCCAGAATCATGCCCAAGAACAGCAGACGCGTCGCAGGAATCAGCTGTGACTTTGGGATATTCAGAATCCAGCCGTGCTGATGCAGCACTTCCTGAGATAGTGCTACGCTGACTAGCAACTGCTCTTTGGACCTCGTCTTTATCAGGAGATCGTCCAAGTACGGGATAATTATAACTCCCTTCTTTCGGAGGAGTATCATCATTTCGGCCATTACCGTGGTAAATACCCGCGGTGCCGTGGACAGACCAAACGGCAACGTCTGGAATTGGTAATGACAGTCCTGTACCACAAACCTGAGGTACTCCTGGTGAGGTGGGTAAATGGGGACATGCAGGTATGCATCCTTGATGTCCAGCGACACCATAAAATCCCCCTCTTCCAGGCTTGCAATAACCGCCCTGAGCAATTCCGTCTTGAACTTGAACTTCCTTATATAAGTGTTCAAGGATTTTAAATTTAGGATGGGTCTCACCGAACCGTCTGGTTTCGGTACCACAAACATTGTGGAATAGTAACCCCGCCCCTGTTGAAGGGGGGATACCTTGATTATCACCTGCTGAAGGTACAGCTTGTGAATAGCCGCCAGTACTACCTCCCTTTCTTTGGGAGCAGCTGGCAAGGCTGATTTGAGGTAACGGCGAGGGGGAGTGGCCTCGAACTCCAGCTTGTATCCCTGAGATACCACTTGCAGAACCCAGAGATCCACCTGTGAGCGAACCCACTGGTCGCTGAAGTTCCGGAGACGCGCCCCCACCGCACCTGGCTCCGCCCATGGAGCCCCAGCATCATGCGGTGGACTTAGAGGAAGCAGGGGAGGATTTTTGATCCTGGGAACTGGCTGTCTGGTACAGCTTTTTCCCTCTCCCTTTGCCTCTGGGCAGAAAGGAAGCGCCTCTGATCCGCTTTCCTTTCTGAGGCCGAAAGGACTGTACCTGATAATACGGTGCTTTCTTAGGCTGTGAGGAAACCTGAGGTAAAAATGTCGACTTCCCAGCTGTTGCTGTTGATACGAGGTCCGAGAGACCATCCCCAAACAATTCCTCACCCTTATTAGGCAAAACCTCCATGTGCCTTTTAGAATCAGCATCACCTGTCCACTGCCGAGTCCATAATACTCTCCTGGCAGAAATGGACATTGCATTAATTCTAGATGCCAGCCGGCAAATATCCCTCTGTGCATCCCTCATATACAAGACGACGTCTTTAATATGCTCTATGGTTAGCAAAATAGTATCCCTGTCGAGGGTATCAATATTATCTGACAGGGTATCAGACCAAGCTGCTGCAGCACTACACATCCATGCTGAAGCAATTGCAGGTCTCAGTATAGTACCTGAGTGTGTATATACAGACTTCAGGATAGCTTCCTGCTTTCTATCCGCAGGCTCCTTTAAGGCGGCCGTATCCTGAGACGGCAGTGCCACCTTTTTTGATAAGCGTGTGAGCGCCTTGTCCACCCTAGGGGATGTCTCCCAACGTAACCTATCCTCTGGCGGGAAAGGGTACGCCATCAGTAACCTCTTAGAAATCACTAGTTTCTTATCGGGGGAACCCCACGCTTCTTCGCACACTTCATTTAACTCATCAGATGGGGGAAAAGTCACTGGTTGCTTTTTCTCCCCAAACATAATACCGTTCTTAGTGGTACCCGGGTTAATGTCAGAAATGTGCAACACATTTTTCATTGCCGTAATCATGGAATGGATGGCCCTTGTGGATTGTACATTTGTCTCATCCTCGTCTACACTGGAGTCAGATTCCGTGTCGACATCTGTGTCTGCCATCCGAGGTAGCGGGCGTTTTTGAGCTCCTGATGGCCTTTGAGACGCCTGGGTAGGCACGGGCTGAGATGCCGGCTGTCCCACAGCTGTTACGTCATCGAACCTTTTATGCAAGGAGTTGACACTGTCGGTTAATACCTTCCACATATCCACCCACTCTGGTGTCGGCCCCGCAGGGGGTGGCATCACACTTATCGGCACCTGCTCCACCTCCACATAAGCCTCCTCATCAAACATGTCAACACAGCCGTACCGACACACCGCACACACACAGGGAATGCTCTGACTGAGTACAAGACCCCACTAAGTCCTTAGGGGAGACAGAGAGAGAGTATGCCAGCACACACCACAGCGCTATATATCACAGGGATTAACACTGTACTGAGTGATCTTTCCCAATAGCTGCTATTATACACAATTTGCGCCTAAATTTATGTGCCCCCCCTCTCTTTTTTACCCTTCTTGTAGTGTATACTGCAGGGGAGAGCCTGGGGAGCGTCCTTCCAGCGGAGCTGTGAAGAGAAAATGGCGCCGATGTGCTGAGGAAGATAGCCCCGCCCCCTCCACGGCGGGCTTCTCCCGCTTTTTTAATAATGTTAATGGCGGGGGATTAGGCACATATACAGTGTAATACACTGTATTATGTGCAATTTTGCCAAAGGTATAGATATTGCAGCCCAGGGCTCAATTCATTAGAATATATTATTCAATAGAAGCTCTCAGTGTAGGTTCCCGGTCACACATGGATCCCCTGCTAATTTCTTTAAAAGTAACTTTAATCCTGGGACAACACTGTTTGGACACAGTCAGAGAAGGGGGTAGGTAGAACTGAGTGATGTTGCAAAAAAAAAAAAAAAAAAAAGATTCTCTGTTTTCCTCCCCTCAGCACTCGCTATACAACATCCATGGATGTTAATTTTATTCAAATAAAGATGTAAAGCTGAGCTTTATGTGCTTCTATGATTCACTATCCCAATGCTACTGTATGGGTCAGCGATCCTGAGGGAGCTGGAACTACGCTATGTAAATATGTGATTTTTCTACATTAACCCTTTGTTTGAAAATAAGTGAAAAGAAATTATTAGTTATAAAAGGTATTTACACTGCTTCATTAATAGACTCCAATAGACTCCACATTGTATTCCCAATATATCTGTCTTTGCGTTGCTTCATCGGATCGCACAGTCTATTTACTGAAGTAAACCAGATGGCTTCAGTTTACAATAATTTCTGTTCAGCATTACTATACTTGGCACATATGTAATACAAAAAATATTTTGAAAGATCACGTTAATTTTTATTATTTTAAATATGTCAATGTTGTAACAGACAATCAACAATGTCTAAAATAAAATACACATTAAAAGCAAGACGTAGCAGTTATGTATGCATCAGGTTAGTTCAAGTCTATTAAGCTTCCATAGAGTATGTGAGCAGAATACCAACCATGCAGACCTTTTTAACAGGATTAAACCAGAAACAGTACTTAACCAGGGCTTCGGTGGGGTGGTCTTCACTTTGCCGGCTCCGGCATACCGACAGTTCTCTCTCTTGGGGGTCCACGTCCCGCCTGGAGGGAGAATAGGTAGCAACCGTGCCTGCAGCGTGGAGAGCACAGCGAGCCTGCAAGGGGCTCATTTGCGCTCACCCAGCTGTCGGTATGCCAGAGTTCGGAATTCCGGTGCAGGTATGCTGGTCGCCGTGAGTACGACCGCCGGCAACACATACTACACCCCTTTGGAGTTTGCTAATTTTGAACATAGAGCACTGGCTACACTTAGCTTGTCTCAATGAGGAACACTTCCAGTTGTACCTGGCTGATGGTAGGTTTGCTTGGTGGGCCAGACCCCATAGACAGTGCTGGCTGGTGGTGATTCCAAAAAGGTATTGTATTTATTAAATTGATATGTGTTGTGTTTGATAACGTATATGTAGCATTGCTTGTAGACAATTTTTACCCTTGAAGTACAGACTAAACGATGTAATTTTTCAATAATGCACCCAAATATCCTACACAAAAATATCGAGCTATGGGAAAATATCAATATGGCATGATCAATAGTACCCATCTAGACCATGATGAGAAAGAAAAAATGAGAAAAGAGAGAGAAAAGAGAAAGAGAGAGAAAAAGATATAGTTTTTTCAACATAAAATTTAAATGCAAGGCAATTTAGTTAACGTTTTCCTAGGTGCTAATTAAATAACATTAAATGACATGCCTTGGTGTAGTTCTATCTCTTTAAGCTAGGAACCATACTCCATTAATTATTAAAATTTGTATTTAAGATCTGTGTGCTAGCTGGAGCTAAATGTGTCACAGCAATGTTCATAATTTTGAGTCAATGGAGGGATTGAACAAATGTGAGAACTTGATGTGATTGTCATTTGAACAAATATTTGCAATGTGATTGAAGTATTATTGAAGTAAGATTACCAGTATTTAAATTATAACATTTAGAAAACTAATTGATTGGCTACAATATATATATATATATATATATATATATATATATATATACACACACAATCGTCCACACCATGAGGCTCCAGCAGGGGCTTATGTAGTAGACCAGACCAGCACTCCTTTAACTGATAAGTTATTTTAATGCTTTAAAAGACAATGTGCAATTCAAGCATAGTTCAAGCATAGTTGGCAATCCAGCAATAAAATTGTTAGTATCTCACGATTCCTCTGGGGTCCTCAGACCAAACCAGCTACAGCTCCCAACAGCCATTTCGGACCATGCCGTCATCAGGGGAGTATCAATTGTCATTTGAACAAATATTTGCAATATGATTGAAGTATTATTGAAGTAAGATTACCAGTATTTAAAGAATAACATTTAGAAAACGAATTGATTGGCTACAGTATATATATATATATATATATATATATATATAAAGCAGGGAAGTCCCGCACTCTCACCCAACACAGGTAGCTGCTGGGGTGCCAATCAAAGCCTGGCCCATATGAGGTCAGACTAATAGTACAATACAGAGTACATCCACCAAAGTGGATGACAGATAGCACTCTCCAGACTTGCTTAATAAATATCAAAAAAATTTATTCAAAAAATATAATGGTTCCTTTGTCCATAATATACAGAGATTGAAAGGGCTCACCAACGTTTCGGTCCCCGGCTGGGACCTTTTTCAAGGTAGTTGCACATTAGCAGATAGTCCAACAAAGTTACAGTATCAGCAAAGTTATTCAAGGAACCAGGAACCATTATATTTTTTGAATAAATTTTTTTGATATTTATTAAGCAAGTCTGGAGAGTGCTATCTGTCATCCACTTTGGTGGATGTACTCTGTATTATATATATATATATATATATATATATATAGAGAGAGAGAGAGAGAGAGAGAGAGAGAGATTAACATATATTTTAGATGAGTTGTCCGTCATTGCCTTTGTTGAAGAATCAACTGTAAACTACATTTGAAGCCTTCGGCTGTGAAAATGGATACTGTATATGAACATATTGCCTTCCCCCTACTGCAGATTAGTATCGTCTTCTAGGTTAGTTATGTAGTTCTATTTCTCCTAGTGATTGCTGCTAGTAAGTACTGTGGGTGTAAGATTAAACTTACAATCCTCCAAGCTGCTTTGCACTTCCACAGCACCTCCATCATTACAGTATAGGTGGCCCCTTGTATAGTATATGAAAACTGTCAACTCCTTCTCTGCCTAGGCGCTACACGTCCTCTGAGTGCTTCCTTTGTTATCGCAAAGTTGCTCCAACACTGAAGGAAAGTGTGTGTGATGTTTGTGTACAATGTGTAAGTGTGTGTGATCGATGTGTATATGTCTGTGCAGACCAGAATTGTAGAGTTATATTATTTATAATTGAGTAAAATTGGTTTTAAATATAATCGTGACTGTCACTAATCAGCTTTTCACCCCCAAAAAATGTTGTGTTTGACACTTATTGCGGTCATTTTGGACATTTGATTTTTCAACCCTTCTCACCACCCATGCTGGGAGAGCCTTAACTCTGTACCAGAGTCAAAGGGAAACCGCAAGCCAACTACACTCGGGGCCTGTCGTGAGAGGACAGCAGGAGTATTCATAACAGAAAACCCAGTTGGACCTGGTATTGAGCATATTGTGGAGTTGTATTTGTCATAAGCTGATTTTATTTGTGTAAAAAGTGCATGCATCTAATAAAGTAAAGCTGTTTTTAAAAAAAGTATGTTACTTCACTATCTTTACCCCCTCATTTGTCTTTTAGTAATACTTATTTGGACCCTTTGAAAGGTTAAAGGGTATTGGTGATGGCTGCAGGAATACACATTTAGGACTTTGGTGATAATCTACTATGACCTGTATTGCACATGATTCTCTCTTTCTATATATATATATATATACTCCATCATATTAATAACTTTTAAGTTTAACACTTGAAAAATAAATCTATAATATATAATTACCTTGGAATAAGTTTGATATTGCATTCATCTCCTCTTGGCAGAAGTCTACCAAAAAACATCTTGGTTTCCAGTTAAAGTTCCATTTTTGGAAAATCTGCAAGGCCTCCTGTATGCATGCAGTTGTTTCTTGTTGAACAACAAACGCTCCAACAATCACCTAGCAAACATTTGTCCGGACACAAATGAAAAAAAGCGGAAGAGCATATCTTGTTGTTCTGTATGTGGCGTCTAGTAAGGTTAGGTGATTTCCATACCTGATGAGCAATTTTTGTTGCCATTCAGTTTGGTAACAAAACAGAAAATTTAGCTTGGGTATATCTTGCTGTGCAACTGTATTTGGTCGACAAAAAATCTTCAGCTCTTGTTTTTCTACCTGCCACTGGTTTAGAAGGTGCAAAAGATTTTCCTGGTCTAATTTTGAATTTCTAGATTCAGATCTAGCTTTATTAATGAGATTCAATATGTCTTTTCTTGTGGGATTAAATTTTCGACGTAACTTTATGGGATCATCAGCTGGAAGGAGTTCTTGATCAACAAAAGCTTCAATGTGACGCATCATCTCATTAATTTTTCTAACACCAGATCTGTGCAAGCTTATAATTTTTTGTTGAACTCTTATGTCCACTTTTTCACGATATTTGGGTAACTGTTAAGAAGTTTAAAAAGTATATACATTTTATTACAAAAAATATATAAAACAAAAAATGTGGTAAGGATTAATCTGGATATATATTTTATTAAATATTGTATGCATTAAGAGCAGACCAAAACATTTACACTTTAACATGACATTGCATTCAATTTATAAAATGTAATAGGTATAAGATGAATATACTATATTTCATAGTAATTATTAAAGAAATATACTAATATTTCTATTCAGAAACCATTGTTATATCTAAATTTCTGAACATATAATTATCAAAGATAAGGTTAATATAAATTTTTGGCACCATTTATACATCTACCTATAATGCAACTCTTTGGCATGATTTAAACTTGTTTCAATAAGATCAGCAGCAAATATGCTTTAACACAATGATTAATAAACGTTTCCTGACCACATGATTTGTGCACAACTCATGAGCATTTCCTCTTTAATATACATTTATTGTCCTTTTTTTCAGCATTCTAATTATCTCTGCATTTTAGCACCTCAAAATTGTAAGAGTTGCAGATCAGCCCACCATTTTCCTGTGCATGTATGTATTTAAGGTACATTTCAAGGCAAAACTACTATTATTGACTACCACTCCTTCCACCTTCCCTAGGTTATTTAGATTGGCATGGTCCTTTACTTTGCAGAACACAAATTTAAATGTGCTATTATTAAAAGTTGGTGATAAATGTGTTTAATGTGTCAGTATTATGGATGTTATGTAATATCTAATGAGGTTCAACATGAAGTGGAAAGAAAACCATTTAAACGTTTAAAAAAACAAATAAAAATTGAGAATGTTTATTATAATTATTTAAGTAAAATTATTAATGATTTGACTCAGCACCAGAATTAATTTTTCTACATTAGAAATACCAACACTGTAGCAAGAGTTTATATTTTTAAGAATGAGGAGGTCCGGGACAACACAAAACCTCACCCCTTTTGTCCACTGTAATTATTTAATGGATCGGATAGCATGCAATTTAGTAGTTAATACATTTTAATTTTTTTATGTATGAAGACAACATTATCTGTTCATATTTTAATAAGAACTGTAGTCTCTTTGGTGGAACATCGGCCAATGAGTAATCCACAATTTAGCAAAACATTACTGATTTTGAACATGGGCCGAATAACATATCTACTTTGTAGCGTTGTCAGTAAATAAACAGAGATGATGAGTATGACTCAAAGTCCTACAGGTGGGAATAAACATGGGCTAGGCTAATGTAATATTGTTCCTCTTCCTGATTTTTCCTCCAATTATCTTACATGTTGCCATTGTTGTTGACCCTTTTAGAGTTCCATCACCCTACCCTGATCAGTCAACCCTTTTCTTCTTCCCTATAGCTGGATGTGTCAAGTACAACAAATCCTCATGAAAGCAACATTAACTTCCAAAGAGAGGGATGATATGTTATACAAAAAAACAAATTCAGTTGAATATGTATATTATCGGGGAGGTGACCTGGTTTTGTTATTGGCAAAGTATAGTGTGTGTGTGTGTGTGTGTGTGTGTGTGTGTGTGTGTGTGTGTGTGTGTGTGTGTGTGTGTAATATTTTTAAAAATGATTGTTTAGGCTGTACAACTATTTTAATTTAGTAAATAATGAAGCTATGTTTTTGTTGATTATTGTCATGCATGGGTTACAGTGTTGTAGTAATGTTATGTGTTTGAGTAATGTTTATATTAATTATTTTCACCTACCAGGTATAAATCATTTGCCAATCAGATGTTCACAGAAACCGATTTGTAGCGGAGATGTACTTCATGTGTGAATAAATATATCCAGAATATTAATCGTATGCAAAGGTATAAATATTAATAAAAATATACATAATATTCTTACCTGTCCTTCAGATAGATGGAAATTGTGAACACACATTTTTGGAAAACTAGCAACATAAGTATGAATTCCTGAGATCTTTTCTATATCATGTTGAAGGGCCTCTTTGATGCTCTTTGATATACTCCTCCTTTGTTTTTGGTTATCACATTTTATCTACAGAAAACATATACTGATTATTTATCTATGTGTATTACTCTCTTCTATAGCAAGACACACACACACACACACACACACACACACACACACACACACACACACACACACACAATCCTGGTAGCATAGCCATGATTCCACATTAATTTTTTTTTATAATACATACATTTTCATTAATATACTCCTCCTTTGTTTTTGGTTATCACATTTTATCTACAGAAAACATATACTGATTATTTATCTATGTGTATTACTCTCTTCTATAGCAAGACACACACACACACACACACACACACACACACACACACACACACACACACACACAATCCTGGTAGCATAGCCATGATTCCACATTAATTTTTTTTTATAATACATACATTTTCATTAATAAAGTTTTTTTTAAACTATAACAATATGTTTAAATCATAAAGAATTTTGTATCAAACACATTTGTTCAATATATATTATTTTTTGACCATTACCTTAAACTCAGGGTAATTAACAAAATGCAATATGTATATTTCTGCTGGGCAGCCCATTTTTTTGGTAGGCTGCTTAATCCTTCTGCGTTGTATGAACGTATGATCTTCTACCTTAAAATAAAGTAAAACACTAATATTTACACAGTGCGGGTTATTAAGAGTTTAGAAAACTACAAATTATAAAACTATTTTCATATTATTTAAAAGTTGTTATAACAGCACATGAATTGTTGGTATTATTTCGATTGAACGAAACTCTTGTCTGACACTGTTCAAAATTAAATTCAAAACCATTATTTAGATTTTTATATTATTTAGATATTAATTTTTATATATAACTATTTTACAGTATTTGAGGCGATGGGGCTTGCTACAATCAGTAAGCTTTGCTCACTCATATACATTGAAGTTATCAAGTGCGAGTTAAATAATGTGGTATCTGGATATTGTATGTTCAGTGAGGGGAGCACTGATTATTTACTGAGCAGTATAATAATGGAAATTACAGATAAGTGGGACATGGTGCAATCCTTAAAGTGGTAGAGGAAAATACAGTTATAGAATGTAAAAGTGAAAATTATAAAATACTGTAATGGTCATAAATCAATAATAAAATGATAGTGCTGTGGATTGTTTGAGTTATGATGCCCCTTAACCAGTATCTTGATTAGCGCCCCTTCAGATCGAAATCCACCTCTGCTTCCCGGATCAAAGCATTGTCCCTTTACACAAGTCGATGTTTTACACAATTAAATTTTTTTAGGATCACAACACATGCATTGCATTTACAATGCACATGAGCTAAGCCAAGTCAGAAAGCATGCACGCAATGAGGATTACATTGCAGAGCATAAACAATACTCAACTGTACAGGTAGCAGGCAGGAGTTACACAAAGAATCAGGGTTCAGGAGAAAAGTACAGGGGAGACAGCGCACAAGCCTCCCTCTCTGTGCAGTGACAGACAGTAATATGTTTTAAATGTCTGCCCAGCGTACTGTACATAAGTATGAGATAGAGAGAGGGAGACTGAGACACCCAGGGGCAGGCAGTGAGCGATGCTAATAGTAAGCCCCAGGTGCTAAAGTCTAGGCAAACTTCCCCTCTGATGCAAAACGCCCAGGGACACAGCTGGGCATACTTACCACAACATCTTAACCTGTAGCATAGTGAAACGATGACAAGACTTGTCTCTAGGCAAGCATGGAGCTGGGCATACTTACCATCATGGCTATGTTTACAGCTGAGAGTTCTAAGGATATGTGGCTCCATTCCTGTTCACAAGCGGCAGAAGTCACTGATGCTATTGCCAATACTGTCAGAGTGGCATGTTGAGGTCGCAGATTGTGTGGCGGAAACGAAGCACAGTATTCTAAAATATATTTTTTTAAATAAATGTGGGGTGAAAATACAGCAACCCCCCTTTGAAGAACACTTGCAGTCTCCTTTTACACTGTTGTGGTGTGTGGGAGCTATCACCCTGAATGCAATAAATTACCAGGTGATAAAGAGCCAGGGATACTTGAATTATCACTCGGTAGGAATTTTAAGTAATGATGAACATTATAATTTAGCAAACACTACGCATTAATAAAGATTTAGATATATATCATAATACAGATGTTTGGGGACCACAATTTATTATTTTTTTCTTAGATAAAAATTTTTAATTTAAGGGTTATTCTCATCCAATAAATGTTTGTGTATTTGAAAATCAATTTTGAAGGGGGTAAGCATAATTATTCATAACTTTTACATGATATCAAAATTAGTTTGTTCCAGCCACCCTCTATGTATGAGTTTTAAGGAATATCTCATTTATAGACCTCCCTGCAAAAACAATTTTGAGATAATGATAAAACAGTGGCATACAGTAGTTTGAAAATATTACATGCATGCACTTGAACATGTGAAGATATTAAGTGTCCTTTATAGGTGGTACAGCCAGCAACAAGATCTGAACCAGTTCTGCAGCACAGAGCACCCACGTTGGATAGAGTGCATGTTGCATGCCCAGAGTGTCCTTGTAAGCTGTGTCATACATTGAAGCATTGTTGCAGGGTGATGTTTTAGGTAACATGCAATCCAATAGCATTAGTAACAGCATTTAACACAGGGCCCTGCACCATTGGTGACAGAAATACTACTAAAAAGCATTCTTATTGACATGGTATAAGATAACTTTTGCATTAATGATCCCTTGAAATTATGAGGCAGTCAAATTGATTAAACACATTGGGGCAGATATATTAACCTGGAGAAGGCATAAGGAAGTGATAAACCAGTGATATGTGCAGGGTGATAAACGCACCATCCAATCAGTTACAATATGTAAAGTAACAGTTAGGAGCTGATTGGCTGTTGCGTTTATCACCTTGCACATATCAATGATTTCTCACTTCCTTATGCAATCTCCAGGCTTAATACATCTGACCCCTTATTTGGTAAGAAACAAAAAATACCTGCTTTTTTTCTCTTTGTTCAGCATATATTTTTTTCTTCAAAATGTTTAAGTCTTTTCCTATATGACACTGAAGTGTTTTTCTCCCAACAACCACGTAAGTAACGCCGGAAAAATTAATTAGTCTACCATGCTTCACATCATGACTTGCCCAGTGAATTCTAGATGTATACTGTGGTATTTTTTCTTATTATCATGTATAAAAAGAAAAAAATTTAAAATTTCATGACCAAAAAAAATACAATATAACTGTTTACTATTTATTTCCAATATAGCAAAAAATATTTTAAATACATTTATTAAAAGAGAAATATGTGCGTTGATCTTGAAGATGTAAACAATGGAATTTGTTTAAATCATTTATGTGTGGATATGTAATCCAAATTTTAATATTTATATATATATATATATATATATATAAACTGATGCCATTCTTATAGCGAGGGGTATACTCCATCCACTCCTACTATAAAAAAGAACACCAAGACCTTGGAGTGCCGCCTGTTCTTTTTTATAGTAGGAGTGGATGGAGTATACCCCTCGCTATAAGAATGGCATCAGTTTCTATTGGACTTTAGGATGGCACCAAGGCAGCTGTCCATTTAAGTGAGTGCCGACCTCACCAGTTTATATATATATATATATATATATATATATACATACATACACAGGTATATTATATATATCTACGCACGTGTGTGTGTGTGTGTGTGTGTGTGTATATATATATATATATATATACACACACACACGTACGTACGTACGTACGTACGTACGTACGTACGTACGTGTGTGTGTGTGTGTGTGTGTGTATATATATATATATATATATATATATATATTTTACATCTGGGTTTTGATTTTCTAAATATATTAATGTGGTCTGGTAGATTAATAGTATGGGCAAATATTTGTTATCAATAATTTAACTATTTATAAACATAATAAAATTGACGTACTATAGACCTAAAACTTTTTATCTTTAAAATGTACATAAAACTGTTAAACATACACTTTAAAAAATCACTGTGAATGCTCATGCAGATGGACAAGATAAACCATATAAAAGCAATAATGTTTTGGTCCAAGCATTGAATAAAAAGTTTTTACAATTAGTCCCATAGATACCCTTTTTTAAAAGCATTAATCTTATTATTTGAAATAAATAGTGTAGACACACCATATACACCAGCGTCTGAAACTATTAAATGTAAAGTCTGATAAGACAGACTCCATGTTCGCTACAAAGCTAAGGACCAATAGTGATTGTACCACCATCACTGTAATTAGCAACATATGAGTCTCTAAACTTTATAAACATTGCAAATACTTTTTACAAACTTTTTATGTCTATATCCATGCTTCTCTTTATCAGTGTGAGGTCACTAAACACTTTATTTTACATAATAAAGTTAAAGTTAATATTATGATAGAATAGTTGGTTGTTCACAAAACAAGTATAATGAACATGTCCCTGATGTATTTTGATAACAATTAAATGAAGCAAAGAAAAAAAAATACTTACAACTTAATTAATAATTTATAATGTTTGATTGATGTTTATAATGTAATTTTAATAAGCAGTTATGATATTTTCATGCAATTTCATTTCTTTGATTTTTAAAAATAATTTAAAAAGTGTGTATCCTACAATAGTCTAATGATAAATAAAGATTATTTTAAACTTATTTTTTTATAAATTATTATTTAAAAAAAATAAGAATTTAAAGATAGAGTTTATCAAAATCGGCCAGCAAGGTACACAGATACCATGTTTTAGGTATATCCATGGCTCGGCACAGATGGGTACATTAAAATATTAATTCATTGACTTTTGTCCAAGCAAAGATAAACTTAAATACTGTACTTTTGTGTTGACTTGAGGAATGCGTTGCAGAACCTCTGTCCTAAACAAATATTTAAAAATCATTCCAGAAATAATTAATTGAAATAACACATTTATTTTTTTTTCATCTGTGAAGTTCAAGAATACTGACTATGTCTGTGTCTAAGTTAGAATTTATCATAAAGAGGACATACCTACTAAGAATTTTAACCCTTTTAGGTTGTATGACTTGGGTCACCGTATGCTTTTTATAAATAATGATGTTATATATAAAAAGGAATAAACAGAAATAAATAATAAACATTTCAACACTTATTTAGAATATGGATTATAATATACACTTTATATCAAATAACAACAAAAAAATATCTCCAAATCATGATGTAAAAATATTTAAGGTGTTTTATAATAATTATAATTCTAAATAATACCTATTTACATAAAGGTAAAGTATCCCTTATCCAAATATCCATTAGGCTAAAATTTGAAAATCAAAGTTTATGGTCAGCTTTTATTGTAAGATCTACTTTTATTAATGTTATGTTTTACTGTTAAATATCGTTCAGTACAGTGTACTTTTATTTACTTATGTGTGAATATGTGATAGAAAATTATTGCATATAAGATTTAAATTCAGTGTCTGAGATAGTACACAACTGTTTCATGTTTTGAAACTTTGTTTCATGCACAAATAAAATATGTTTGTGTGTATTCTATGTATTTTCTATGTATATACAACATAAAAGCTTTTTGTGTTCACTCCTGGGTCCCATCCTTGAGATATCTCATTGAAATATAAAAACATTACAAAATACGGAATATTTCATTAGTCAAAAATCTTGTTCCAAGCATTTTGGATAGGTGATAATCAACTTGTATTATATCCAAATAATTCTGTACATTTGTTATAAATTATTATAAAATAAAACAATCTGTTCAATAAGAATTTTCTTAACAGTGCATTAATAAACATATTCATCATTGCTACACTGTGTTTATGATTGTTATTAAAATATTGTACCTAAAAATACAATTGTTTACAGTATTTATAGCACTCATAGGCATATTTTTCATAAATATAACTTATTTATGAGATGGATGAAAGATAAAAAAATTATAGTTATCATTAAACTTTCTTTAGATAAATAATTACCCTCATCTCCAAAATATTTACTCTTTTGTCGAATGATGTAGTTTGTTTGTGTATTTTCCTGAAATTCACATATTGCTTTCTGCAACATGTTTAATGAAAGAAAGCTTTCAGTCTGAAAGCTTTCACTGTGTACAGCTTTATGAACAGCATCCTAAAAAATATTTTTTTTTTGGATGAGTATGAAATAATTATCATTTATGAATACATATAAATGAAATAGGAATATCATACTTTAATATATATTTAAGTCACTTGATAACCCAATTAATAAAACCAGCATGATTAGTTTTGAAGTATGGATAATTTCTTTGAACTAACAGTCGATGATGCCTATGTTGATTGTTGAAGTTTCATTCATAAATCAAGTACTTCAATAACTGTATAATATATTAAGATGAAAATAGTAATAATGCCTTATCACACACTAAATGTTATTATTTATTTATTTATTATTATTTATTTATTAACAGTTTCTTATATAGCGCAGCATATTCCGTTATTATTTATTTAGACCTGGGTGAGAAACCCCAGGGGCCAGGTTGCCATGGCCCTTATATTTTGCAGCCTTGCTAACAGGCAGTGCAGGGAAGGAAGAAGCAGATCGCAGTCAGCCCATACTGAGATTTGTGGGTGTGCCTCAGTGGCGTAACTAGAAATTTTTCTCCCCCAAGCCAAAAAATTCTTCAGCCCCCCCCCCCCCATGCCCCATAATTGGGAGCAAGAAAGGGCTAAATATGCGCGCGCCGAAAGGGGCGTGGTTTCGTTGGAATGGGCGTGGTTTCTCATAAAGGGGCGTGGCATTGCAGGAAAAGACTACCTTATACCCCAGTTTTGCAACCTGCACGCCCAGACGTTAGCCACCACAGGAAAGAAAAATAATCCTGATTCATGCCCCTTACATTATTTGTCATTTTTCCTCCTTATAGTAATGCCCAGTATACATTATTCACATACTGCAATGGCCCTTAGACATTATGCCACACACAATAATGCACATGACACAATATGCACACACCGTAATGCCCCAGACATATTATGCCACACACTGTAATGCCTGTGACACATTATGACAGGAATCGCAATGCCCGTTATACATTATGCTACACACTGCAATGCCCCTGATACATTATAGCACATACAATGCCTGTGACACATTATGACACACACCGCAATGTCCGTGATACATTATGCCACACACTGCAATGCCCGATACATTATAGCACATACAATGCCTGTGACACATTATGCCACACACTGCAATGACCTTGAGACATTATACCACAATGCCCGTGATATAGTATACCATACACCGTAATGCCTGTGACACATACCGCAATGCCCTGCCCGTTATACCCTATGCCACACACCGCAATGCCCGTTATGTATTATGCCACACTGCAATGACCCTGAGACATTATACCACATATCACAATGCCCGCGATATAGTATACCATACACCGTAATGCCTGTGACACATTATGACACACACCGCAATGTCCGTGATACATTATGCCACACACCGTAATGCCCATTACACATTAAGTCCTACAGTAAGGCTTCTAATTACTTTTCAATTACCTGCTCGTTGTCAGGGGTTTCATGCACTGGGTGTCATGCTCGTTGCCAGGGGTTTCATGCTCTTGGTTCCATGCACGGTGCCAGGGGTTTTCATGCTCAGGGTGTCATACTCGTTGCCAGGGGTTTCATGCACTGGGTGTCATGCTCGTTGCCAGGTGTTTCATGCACTGGGTGTCATGCTCGTTGTCAGGTGTTTCATGCACTGGGTGTCATGCTCATTGCTAGGAGGTAGTCCTTGTTGCTAGGGCTGTGCTCTCAGTGCCACATATGTCCCCAGTGCCAGATATTCCCCCCCAGTGCCACATATGCCCCCAGTGCCAGATATGCCCCCAGTGCCATATATTCCCCCCCAGTGCCACATATGCCCCCAGTGCCGGATATTCCCCCCCAGTGCCACATATGCCCCCAGTGCCAGATATTCCCCCCCAGTGCCAGATATGCCCCCAGTGCCAGATATCCCCCCCCAGTGCCATATATGCCCCCAGTGCCAGATATCCCCCCCCAGTGCCAGATATTCCCCCCCAGTGCCATATATGCCCCCAGTGCCAGATATCCCCCCCCAGTGCCAGATATTCCCCCAGTGCCAGATATTCCCCCCCAGTGCCATATATGCCCCAGTGCCAGATATCCCCCCCAGTGCCAGATATTCCCCCCAGTGCCAGATATCCCCCCCCCTGCCATATATGCCCCAGTGCCAGATATTCCCCCCCCCAGTGCCAGATATTCCCCCAGTGCCAGATATTCCCCCCCAGTGCCATATATGCCCCCAGTGCCAGATATCCCCCCCCAGTGCCAGATATTCCCCCCGTGCCAGATATTCCCCCCCAGTGCCATATATGCCCCCAGTGCCAGATATTCCCCCCCCTGTGCCAGATATTCCCCCCCAGTGCCAGATATACCCCAGTGCCAGATAATCCCCCCCAGTGCCATATATGCCCCCAGTGCCAGATATCCCCCCCCAGTGCCAGATATTCCCCCAGTGCCAGATATCCCCCCCCAGTGTCATATATGCCCCCAGTGCCAGATTCCCCCCCCCAGTGCCAGATATCCCCCCCTGCCATATATGCCCCAGTGCCAGATATTTCCCCCCCCCAGTGCCAGATATTCCCCCAGTGCCAGATATTCCCCCCCAGTGCCATATATGCCCCCAGTGCCAGATATCCCCCCCCAGTGCCAGATATTCCCCCAGTGCCAGATATTCCCCCCCAGTGCCATATATGCCCCCAGTGCCAGATATTCCCCCCCCCCTGTGCCAGATATTCCCCCCCAGTGCCAGATATGCCCCAGTGCCAGATAATCCCCCCCCAGTGCCATATATGCCCCCAGTGCCAGATATCCCCCCCCCCAATGCCAGATATTCCCCCAGTGCCAGATATTCCCCCCCCCCCAGTGCCATATATGCCCCCAGTGCCAGTCCCCCCCCCCCAGTGCCAGATATTCCCCCCCAGTGCCAGATAATGCCCGCCGCCGCTGCTGCCGCTTGTTGGAGGGACACGGAGGGCACAGCGTCTCCTGTGTCCCTCCTGCATCATCTCCGGCGGCCGCGGGTCTAATAGGGGGAAGTGCCGGTTCGTGAGCCAATTAGAGCTCACGGACGGCACTTCCCCCTATTAGACCCGCGGCCGCCGGAGATGATGCAGGAGGGACACAGGAGACGCACACGCTGTGCCCTCCATGTCCCTCCAACAAGTGGCGGAGGGAAGGAGAAAGCAGACTGACATGCGGACGCTCGTCCGCATGTCAGTCTGCTGTAAATCAGTGGCGCCCCCGCAGCCCCTCGCCCCCAAGCCACCGCGAGGACTGCAGGGGCAGTAGTTACGCCACTGGTGTGCCTGTATTGCATCAGTCCTTTTATTAAACGTAGTACATGTGCTCAGTGTTCATCCCAGCCTGTGCAGACTACTGTGCCTGTTCCTCCTACCCTGAACTGGCTACTCCTATATGTCCTGTCCTCTGTCTACTGTTTCCAAACTGTGGCTGCTTAGAGCTCTCCGGTAAGAGGGTCTATGTGGGCGGGTCTGGGACTGAGGGTCGACAGCACAAAGGTCGACACACTTTAGGTCGATGCCAATTGGTCGACACACCTTAGGTCGACATGGACAAAAGGTCGACATGGACAAAAGGTCGACAGGAACAAGGTCGACATGAGTTTTTTAAGGTTTTTTTGGTGTCGTTTTCTTCGTAGAGTGACCGGGAACCCCAATTAGTGCACCGCTTCGCTCGCCATGCTTCGGGCATGGTGCCTTCGCTCCGCTACCGCTTGGCACACTTTACCGTTCCAATCGTAGTCCACGTGGATCGTTAAGTATGAAAAGGTTCAAAAAAGAAAAAATTGTGAAAAACTCATGTCGACCTTTTTCCATGTCGACCTTTTCTCCATGTCGACCTAAGGTGTGTTGACCAATTGGCGTCGACCTAAGGTGTGTCGACCTTTGTGCTGTCGACCTGGAGTCCGGATACCATGTGGGCATGGGTCGCTTTAAGAGAGGAGGCATGTGTGCAGCCTCCTCCGAACGGGGCCCCCTCCTCTCTGCCGGGAGTAAATCCCGGCTCCCCTAGCGCAGCATTCTCAGCACTAGAGCGCTCAAACACTACTGCGCATGCGCTGAACTCCCAAAAAAGTCAGCCGTGGACATTTTTTTGGTGATAACTGCACAGCTCTAGTGCACAGCGCAGCATGTCTGATCACTAGAGTGCTCAGACACTACTTCGCATGCGCAGAACTCCAACAAAAATTTCGCCGTGGCCATTTTTACGGCGTTTCCGGCAGCGCTGCCTTCATCACGGATCTCCGGAGGGGTAAGTATTAAAAATGGCTACAATGTGTGTGGTGAGGGACCTTCTTGGACTCAGGGGCACGTGTGCATCCACACACATTGCACCCATTATAGATACTCCAATGTATGTGGGGCTGGGGATTGTGTATTTCGAGGCCCTGGAAGTGATGTGGATAGAGGTGGGTAGTGTTTTTGTTTGAGTGGGGATGGGTGTGCAGTGGTGATGTATCTATGTATACCATGTAAGTTGTGTGGGCCCGGATATTGTTTTACCAAAGGATTTAGCTGCTAACTAAGGTCTCTGCAGGGGCCGTGGTTTGATGTTTGCAAAGCATGTAGCTGCACAGCAATGCGGTTGGTGAGAGCTGGTTTGCATGGTCAAAAATTATTATTAGCACAAAGATAGATAAATCAAACACAATGTAACAGTAAGTCAGTATTTACATTTATAGACAAGAGTTGTTTTTGTTTAATGGTCTAGAAAATATAGCATCTATGTGAAGAAGTACTATAAAATAATTAAAGCAATTACATTTAGTTTATTGTTTACCTTTGTTTCATATGACTTTGAAGATTTTGTATCTTGAATTTCTTTGATGTCCACTGTTAAGACTTCCAATAATGGTGCAACAGAGTTAAAATCCATATCTATTAATAGAATAGATATCAAAACGATACCAATGGTTATATATAAAGGAATAAAAAACAAATACTGGTATGAAAAACAAAAAATAGTACTCAAATGATATAAATTGATAAAGCTAACTATTTATCTTATTACATTCACTATAAATGGGTAAGAGACTCAGTACGCAATTGGCGCATGGGGTACCGTAAGGGTACGCACTTAGCGTAGCAGACGCTTAGCCGTGGTCGAGACGCACATGCGCCACGCTCGCTCACAACTTAACGCGTGGTGTCGAGCACGCTATAGGCGGCCGACTACCGTAATGCTACGCTACTAGCGTAGCGTACGCTCGTGACCACGAGGAGAACACGAGCGGCGCAGACGCTCACGGGATGACACTCAGTAAACCTTGTATGCAACACAGTGAAAGTTTGAGTTTGTACTGTAAACCTTGGTTTTGTAATGTGAGCACAATGCAATGCTAATTAACCTCTATTGTATGAAAGCCTCTTGAGCGATTGAGACACTCTGAATACTCTCAGCAATGTAATAAACACACAATACCTTGCTAAGGTTCCAACACCTTTACTAACAATATCTAGCTATGTAAAAAAGAAATAAACAGTTAACAGTTCATACACTACAGGCTAACATCAATATCTAAGCAGACTAACTACACATAAATATACAATAGCGTCACAATCTTATACAATAACAGAGAGAGAGAATATGGCAAATACAGTCAGAGATTTAGAATGGTCACAGAGAATAACTTACACACACTGGGGAATGATCGCTGCGCAGTCCTGGTACCAGCTCCGAGTTAGTCAAGATGAAAACCGTTTGTGGAGAGAAGACTGAGCTGGCCAGGCTGGCTGTCCTTATATACACTGCGTACAGTATGCTACAAAGGGACCTACAATCTCATTGTTCATTGGACACAGGAATGTCTCCTCGCATCATAACAAAAGGTCATAGGTTAGTTTGAACAGGTGGGCTGTGACTATATCAAACTGCTCAGGTAGGAGGGAATCTGAGAATTCCCGCCGCATGGATAATGAACCACAAATATAGTAAATGTCCAGAAACTACTAATAGACATAACTATATGCAGGAGCGATTAATCTTTACCTAACCAGCACCGGATTGTTTCTAATAAAATGTTCTTTAGTTAGGTACCAAACACCACTGCTCAAACCCTGTCTGACCCTTCGTACCATGCAAAGAGGAATTTCTCTGTCCAGCGACCAGTTACATTAAACAAACTTACAGCCATTATTAAGGGGAACATTATCTATAAAACATACTATTTGGTTTTATTATTTAACGATTGAGTCGCCCGCTAGACGCACACAAACCCTACCGTAAATGCACATACCACGCGCTCGAGCGCACGGCCGTGGAGGCGCCGTCACGCAGCTGCGAGTATCCGCACGCACGGGAGAGAATGTGCACGTGCAGTGGGCAAGCGCATGAGGTGAATATATGGCAACGTGTAGCATGATATTTTTCCGAATTTGACAGTCCACCCTTTGGCAGTCATCAATAACTGCCACTTCCTAAAACAGTTCAAAAAGAAAAATATATGTCATAATGTAAATACAATTTTATGATTGGGTAAAGGGAGGAGAGGAGCAGGTGGGAAAATGGTATGACCTAGTGAGATAGTAGAAGCATATGTGTATGAATCCATGTTTGAGGGGTCATGTATCATCGTGCCGTACGTGTTTTAAATCAAGCTTCGAGGTATTGCGAAGTATACATTTGAATTCCTTCTTATCCCGTATTACGGGTCTGTGGATGGGCTGTCAAACTTTACCAAGCTCTTTTCAGCTTTTGGTTGCAACAAATGGGGGAGCACATTTAGTTGATGATACATGAATGGGGGGATATGTGAGTGCTGATATCTGTATCTATATTCCCTATCGACTATGTGTGTCATTACCTGAAGGTTGTAGAGGTGAAGATAAGAAGCAATTATTATAAATGCAGTCGTAAACTATGTGAGTTTAATATGCATTCGCCGATTGAGGTCTTGTCTGATGTCTTGTCTTGATGTACATGTTGTCTGATGTCTCTCGGTGCTTTTGCTATAAATAACGAGCAAAAGTTGTTCCATTGTCCATAAAGTTACAGTCTCTAAAGTGTTGGGCTATCGTAAAAGTTAAAGTCACTAGGGAAATTTGGGGCTTGTAGCATCGTTCATCAATGGTCTGTATAAAAGAGGTTGTCAAATTCTTCTTCCAAGCGGATGTCTTTGTACCTTGGAGGAAAACAAAGGAGAAACGGGTGAAAGAAACGGACCGTGGAATCACATTTTCATCACAACATTGTCTCTATCGTTGGGTCATAAATCAAATTAGTTGTTGTTAGTACAGTGTCCTCACTCCTTAGACTCATCACCCTGGTATTACTTTTACTCTTCGTTAAAACCTGAACGCATCTAAATATCAGGCCAACCAATATGACGACTCCTAGAATACACAAAAGAAATTTCCCTACATCCATAATAATACCTTGGGCCCATTCTCCTAATTCCGAGAACCAATTTCGTGGGTTTAACCATGACACCCAACTGGTCAGCTCATTACCCACAGCAGCGAGTGTGAGATTGTGTTTCCTTCGAAACTCCCACTTTAATTGTAAAATGTCATCCATCTTTTGGTCTATGACCTCGGCTGGGTCCTCCGTGCTGTTTGTAATGTACGTGCAGCACTTTATTCCATATTGAGTTGCTAGGGTAACACAATACCCGCCTGTCACAGCTGTGAGGTAATTAAGATTCATCCTATGCTGAACCAGTTCTGTTTTGTAGGCTTGTAACTCTTTCCCTGTGTACCTGAATGTGTCGTCATACATTTAGGTGATATTGTCTAATAAATTTGCAAGCGCAGATATATATTTATAATTTATCACTCCTCTGGCGGTACGAGTGATATCTAACGCGAGTAGGAATTGAATCCCGGTGGATTCATGGATCAGATCAGAGGCTGAATGCTCTGTCCTCTCTATCAGGTGCCGTTTAACGACGTGCTCGTAATGAGTGTGAGTATAAGGAGCTTGGGCACTGCAGTGAATATCTTTCATTTTGTTATGGGTTACAGTCATTACTTCAGGCAGAACTTTTCCAATATAGCACAATCCCTCTGAGTTTGGGGCAAGCCACTTATACGCCTTCCTCCCGCATATGAAATATGCATCATCGGGGAGAACATATGGGACGGAGTATGACATTATCATGTTACAAATTTTCCATGTGAAATCTCCTAACCCTAATTCTCCCATCTGTTTAGTACACGTATCAGGTTGTACGACATGTGCACAGTATCCTGGTGATACTTCTCCAACTCGCATGGTCCTACTTCCTACAGTGTACCTATACCGGAAATATTTTCCATGGTCGGCTATCTGGCGTATAAGTTCTGTGTCTATGGGCATTCTGTCGGGTCTGTATGAAAAGGTCATGGTTTGATTACTCCATGACACTTCCCAATTTCCCGGCTTTCGGGGATTGGAAATGTTAAAGCACACTAAGGACCTATCCACATGATATTGGTGGAGCTTCAAACTAGGAGGACTAGAGATATTAAACCTCTTGTCCACCGGCCTCCCACCACTTAGCTCAAGTACCTCTTCTACAGTTAAAGGGAATGGTACTAGTCCTGATTTGCTATGACCTTGAGGTACTTGAGAGCATACCCAACAGTCTGTCTGATTTAACACTTTACCCACTAAGGAGTGATAGTCACTCAATGGATGCCGGTCCATGTGAACATTAAAACTGGACTGACATTTCTTTATGCACCCATCCTCAACTATATTGTCACAATGTCTACAGATGCAGTTCTCTTCAGCTAACAATCCTTCACAATTCCTTCTATTGTCAATGCTACCAGATCGTTTTCTGATACTCGCCTTTACTCGGAGATTACATTGCTCTTGGAAATTTACGCCTGCATCCTGGTCATCAGAACCCATTCCCGATCCTTTCTCGACCTCCATGGTACTCTCACCAAAACAGACTGCTCTGGTCAACATCATGGTCAACAGGAAAATCCGGATCACAGTCTCTTGGGGCAAGTCCATCTAGAGGAGTAAAAGGAGAAAAATAAGAGGGAGGTGGTAACTGGAGAAAATAACAAATGGGAAAAAGAATTCTGGCTCGACAAGCTTCCGGTCTTATTATTCTCAGCGCTCCGGTGTTGTCTCAATCCTCCCTGAACAGACACTCTAGTGATACAACCTCTACAACCGTCTGTTCTTTATCACGGGACCTCTCTGGGTCAGTGACCTTTTTACAATGAGACGAATGGACCCAAGTCTCTCTCTCGGCAACCTTCAATGCTGTTGTGCTGGTCAATAAGACTTGATATGGTCCTTCCCATCTGTCAATAAGGCAACCTGAGCGTAGAAAATTCTGTATCATTACATAATCCCCAGGTTCAATGTCATGACAATTACTGTCTGGCAGATCAGGAATCACCAACTTTAGATTATCATTCTGATTCCTCATTTGCTTACTCATCTTAACCAAGTACTTTACGGTTACTTCATTGTTACATTTCAAATCATCCTGGGGGTTAATAATAACATGGGGTTGTCGACCAAACAGAATTTCAAAAGGAGACAGATTAAGTGGGGACCTGGGAGTGGTTCTGATGCTGTATAATACAATTGGCAAAGCTTCGGGCCATAACAGTCCTGTTTCAGTCATTACCTTGCTCAATTTATTTTTAATAGTGCTGTTTACTCTTTCCACCTTCGCACTCGCCTGGGGGCGGTACGGAGTGTGCAGCTTACTATTAATTCCCATCAACTTACACATTGTTTGAAAGACTTCACCTATAAAATGGGTACCCCTATCACTTTCAATGATTCTAGGGATACCATACCTACACACAAATTCCTGCACAATTTTCTTTGCAGTAAATACAGCGGTATTTGTGGCTGCGGGAAATGCTTCAACCCAATTTGAGAACACATCAATACAGACCAATACATATTTTAAATTTCTACAAGGTGGCAATTGTATGAAATGAATTTGTATTACCTGGAAAGGACCATCTGTCGGAGGGATATGGGATGGCTCTGTCGGTATTGCCTTTCCGATATTCTTCCTCAAGCAGGGGAAGAAAATCCTGGGGCGCACCAATAAGCTCTTACCAACTTACACATTCCTTCTTTGCCTAGATGAGTCAGGCCATGTGCCGCTTCCGCTAGACTTGGAAGGTATGCTCTGGGTGCCACTGGCTTACCCTGTACGTCTGTCCAGAGTCCTGAGGACTCCTGGCCATATCCTTTTGACCTCCAAACTGCCTTTTCTTGTGGTGAACACAAATTTAGCATTTCACACAATTTCTGTGTGTTTACAGTATTAAATACCATCAGTCGTGTACTATCTGTTTGTATGGGGTTACTAGCTGCTGATTTAGCAGCTTCGTCTGCTCGGCTGTTACCAAGTGATACCGGGTCTTGGCTATATGTGTGAGCTTTACACTTGATAACAGCCACTCTGTCGGGTTCCTGTATCGCTGTTAGAAGTCTTTTGATGTGGGCTGCATGCGCTACGGGTGTGCCAGCTGCTGTCATGAAATTTGAGGCGCCATAGGGCCCCGAAATCATGGACTACTCCGAAGGCGTACCTAGAATCTGTGTAAATATTGGCTGATTTGCCCTTAGCCAATTCACATGCTCTGGTTAGGGCAACCAGTTTAGCAACTTGTGCTGAGTGTGGTGGGCCTAGCGGTTCTGCTTCTATGGTACCTTGGTCATCTACGACTGCGTATCCAGTACACAAGTCTCCCGAGTCCGTCTGTCTGTGACAACTACCGTCAGTGTAGAAAGTAAAATCTACATCTTCCAGTGGGTTGTCACTGATGTCAGGCCTTGCCGTGAAATTTTGGGTCAAATATTCCATACAATCATGCATGTCATCCCCTGTATTAAATCCTCCTTCACCATCACTCTCATCCTCCACCCTTTGTGCCTGTCTAGGCACACCTGGGAGATACGTTGCAGGATTTAATGCGCTGCATCTCCTTATGGTGATGTTTACGGGGGCCATCAATGCCAATTCCCATCTTGTAAACCGCGCTGATGAGACATGTCTGGTTTGGGCCGAATTCAGTAAGGCTGACACTGCATGTGGTGTATGAATTGTGAGGTTGTGTCCTAGCACTACATCTTCGCTCTTTGTGACTAGCAATGCTATTGCTGCAACGCTTCGCAAGCATGTGGGGAGGGATCGCGCTACCGTATCTAGCTGAGCGCTATAGTAGGCTACCGGCCTGCTGGCATCACCATGCTTCTGGGTTAAGACACCTGCTGCGCACCCAGCACTCTCTGTTCCGTACAGCTCAAAGGGTTTCCCATAGTCAGGCATACCTAATGCTGGTGCCTGCGTTAGGCACTGTTTAAGTCTCTCAAATGCCATCTCAGATTCGTCTGTGTGCGAAATCCGATCAGGTTTGTTTGAGGAGACCATCTCCTGCAAAGGTAGGGCTAGTATGGAAAAACCTGGGATCCAGTTACGGCAATACCCACACATTCCTAAAAATGTTCTAATCTGTTGCTGGGTTTGTGGCAGGGTCATGTCGCGAATTGCTTGAATTCTATCAGCGGTAAGGTGTCTCAGTCCTTGTGTTAGACAGTGTCCCAAATACTTCACACGGGTTTGGCATAATTGTAACTTGTCCTTGGAAACCTTGTGTCCTGTGTCTGAAAGATGAAACAGGAGTTGTTTCGTATCTCTCAGGGACGCTTCCAGTGAATCTGAACACAGCAGTAAATCATCCACATACTGTATCAATATTGATCCACTCTCTGGTTGGAAAGACTGTAAACAATCATGCAGGGCCTGTGAGAAAATACTTGGACTGTCTATGAAACCTTGTGGTAATCGAGTCCAAGTGTACTGAACTCCTCTGTATGTGAATGCGAATAAGTATTGACTGTCAGGGTGCAGAGGTACCGAGAAGAAAGCGGAGCAGAGGTCAATCACAGTGAAAAATTTGGCAGTTGGAGGGATTTGCATAAGGATGACAGCTGGATTTGGCACTACGGGGAATTGACTCTCAACTATTTTGTTGATCCCTCTTAGATCCTGCACTAATCTGTAACCCCTCCCCCCACTCTTTTTAACAGGGAAGATGGGACTATTGGCAGTGCTGGATGTTCTTACCAGAATGCCCTGTTGTAGCAAGCGCTCTATTACAGAGTAAACTCCTAACTCCACCTCTGGCTTCAGAGGGTATTGTGGGATTTTTGGAGCTATCCTACCATCTTTTACTTGCACAACTACTGGGGCTACGTTTGCCATCAATCCAGTGTCTTGTCCATCCTTGGTCCAAAGTGATTCCGGTATCTGGGAAATCATTTCCTCTACCTTGGACGGACACCTATTTATAACAACAGTGTGTGACATTAATCATGTTGGGGAGTCTAGCATATCCTGCGCTTCCTGAGCGTGGTTTTCGGGTATGTCTAAGAACACACCTTCAGGAGTACAGTATATGACGCATCCCATTTTGCACAGTAAATCTCTCCCTAGGAGATTAGTCGGAGCCGATGCAGCCAGCAGAAAAGAATGCTTGGTATGCAAAGGCCCTATCGTAATCTCTGCAGGTTTGCTTAAAGGGTAGTGCTGCACTACTCCTGTTACTCCCATGGCTGGAATTGTTTTACCAGTGGTTCTCATGCCCACGGTCGAATTTATCACTGACTTGGCCGCCCCCGTATCTACAAGGAAATTTAGAGATTTACCAGCTACATCAATTGTGACCTCGGGTTCACTTCCAAGGCTCGCAATTAATTTTACTGGCTGCAGATTACAGGTGTGGCCCCGCCCCTATGGTGCGTGGTGACCTCCCTGCATTGCGCTGGCAGCTATTACCTGTGAAGGGGGTAAATGGGAACTATCAGTGACTTGCCAGTCTCTTTTTGGGGGATACCTTTTTGTTTCCCCTGCGTGTGGCTCATAACTCCGTCTCTGCGGTCCTTGATCCCAATTTCGTGTGTCATGTCGTTGTCTAGGGGGTTGATATGATTTTGGTGCATTTTTCGATCTACAGTCTCGTGCAAAATGTCCCTCCTTATGACAGTAATAACAAGTTACCACATTTGACTTACCCACAGGGGTCGGAGATTTATACAGAGGTGGCCTTGTGGTCAGGGCCTGTATACTTATGGCCATTAACTTATCACTTTGTGACTCCCTGTGTCTGGTGATATTCCGATCATGATCAATAGCGGCCTCTCTCAAAGTAGCCACCGACAGACCTCGCCAACATGGTTGGGTGGTCTGTACCCTCGTCCTCAATACTTCCTTTAAACCATCCATTAACACAGATACTGCTACTTCTCTATGATTCACATTTGTCTTAATGTCTTCTATGCCTGTATACTTAGCCATATCATGTAGTGCCCAATGAAAATAATCAGCAGCTGTTTCTCCCTCTTTTTGTTTGATGGAGAAAATTTTGTTCCATTTGGCAACAGCTGGAAAATACTCTTTTAACTGTAAATTTATTCTCTTTACATTATCTTGGTTGTACACATCCGTAAGGGGTACCTCTTCATCTAATTTACAGTCAGCTATAAATCTTGCTGAGTCGACATTGGAGGGTAAACATGCCCTCAGCAGTATCTGCCAGTCTTTGTTATTGGGCTCCACAGTATTTCCTAGCTCTCTAATGTATTCCTGGCTTGCAACTAGATCTTTCCTAGGATCAGGGAATTCAGACACCATTGATCGTAATTCCATTCGGGAAAAGGGGCAGTGCATGGCGATGTGTCTGACAGGAGTGAGTCCTGAAGTGTCAGTTTTCCCATTTGGCACTGCAATTACCCTAACGGGATTAAGTTCAATAACATCATTCTGAGTAGATTCTACAACATGTGGTGAAATGGTTTTAGCATAGTGTATGGTGCCGTACTTACCAGTTGATACGACCTCACCTGTCCCTCCACTAGGGGCCTTTGATACTGCTCTTACTGGTTGGGACGTGCCCACTGTTGTTTCTGCTATGGTGGCTGCTAGAGAGAGTGCCGATATTGTTGTTGGCTCATCCTCTTGGTCACAATCCTGGGGAAAGTTTAAAACAGGGTACAGCTTGCACGGGTTAATATTAGCATCAACAATCTTGGTTACATTATTCTTAACATTTATACAGTTACTAAGTGCATGTTTATCATTCACCAGTGTGCCATTCTCTGTAACCACCTTCTCTCCCGTTATGTATGGTGGTGGTGGAGCGGTGGCTATCAGTTTCCTGATAGGGTTAGATCCAGCCGCTTGAGCCAATCCTCTTTGTATTTCACCTTCCTGTTGCCATAACTGTAAATAATCATAATGTTTGATCCGTCTCTTTGCAGATTTAATGAGACATATCCTTCTCCTAAGATTTTGTAACACCTCGGGACTAAAACTGCCTACCCGTGGGAACTTTTCCCCATCATGCACAGTCATTCTTTCCCATTCATCGCACAAAACCTCTGTGTGTGAACCGTATTTTTCACACATGACATACCTTGCCGACCCGATTGGTCGGTTTACTAAGTCAACCCGAACCGAGGTTGATCGCCCCCTACCTGAACAACTGGCCCCCATCTTTGCAGGTGTTGCTTTCACTACCTCTGACCTTCAAATCAGGGTCTTCAGCGAACCCTTACAAAAACCAAGATGTCCAGGGTAGTTTACCGAGTACCTCCACTCACTCGCCCACGTCGACCAATACGCCCACACACTGCCCTAGCGCTGGCGTACTCGACCTAGGGCCCCTGCGACCTGAACCTCTATTTACTGGAACATGTGGGTGTGATCCGAAGAGCACTTAACCCTTCCCAGTAACTATTGGTTGTTAGAGAATTCCCGAGTGACCAGCGAACCTCCCTTAAAATAAAAAAAATTACACAAATCACGTTAGAATGTACAAATAGCGTTTATGACCCCTCTAGCGTACGCAAATGGTACTGGGTCAAGTTACTAACTAATGCACACAATTACGTGCGGTACAATCGTTCTGCACATAAGCAACTAATCTTATGTGCGGAGCGACCAGTGGAATCAAAAATTGTGGCTGCGAATTCCTTCAGCCAGAGCTTAATGGCCTATATGGGTACCGCACCAACCCTTCCTGGTGTTGTGCTTCTTTACTCTTTATCTATAGCGGACCTCCTAGTCTGCTGTACCTAGACCTCCTGGTCTGTCTGGACCTCCTGGTCTGTGCTACAGTAGACCTCCTGGTCTGCTATACTCTAATGCTCTTATTTTAAATGTTTAACAAGGGATGCCTCCCAAGCCACCTTACACCTATGTACCTCACGAGAACTTGATGATTTCCTGTGGTTCAACCCCAAAAATTAGAAACTTATATATATGTATACACACTCTTTCACCTCATATACACTTTACTTTCGTTTCTGCGCAGAAATCCCTTTCATTCAGTATTGCAGGCTAATCCCGAGGAGTTGTAACTAGAGAAGGATCTATTAGCTTAAAATTTTGGACACTGAGATTGATTTGCGCTATTATCGCGTTGCCTCCTTATCGCCTAACTAAAACAATACTATCGTGTTATTTGTATTATGTGGGCGTACCCAGACGCTCCGTTGCGTAATATACGCTCCGTGTGTCGGCCCTTGCGTCGCGTACGCTAGTCCCACCCTTTGTTAGAGACACATGTACGCAAGCCAGGTATATCCACAGAAATACAATTAACACGTTTATATCAATGTAGATGATCTTTAACTGTAATCATCTACCGAGCACCACACAGAACTTCCTTGTATCTTAGGCAAGACGTGCGCGTGTTTTACAAATTACTCCTTAACGTATTAATATTACTTTTAACTACCAATAGCAGCAAATCTTTCACAGCACGTTATCAATTGTGAAATGGCAAACAGGGAAGTGAGGTGTGAAAATACACAAATGGAAAAAGAAATACAGGTGTGTGCGTGCGTGCATGTGTGCATACGCAAAACAGAAATAAACCGTTTTAAAAGACAATAGCGTACTGTTCTTACCTTCCGGTTCCGGATTCCACCAGCACTCCTACAGCGTAGCGAAACAGACGCTTATCTAGCCAGCACTACTGTATCCCGATATGAAGGGATACTGCCTTCCCGCCCTTGCTGACAGATAAAGTCTGTGTTCGCTGGTGCGGATATGTGGAGGACGGACGAGCAGCCAATTGATAAAGCTAACTATTTATCTTATTACATTCACTATAAATGGGTAAGAGACTCAGTACGCAATTGGCGTATGGGGTACCGTAAGGGTACGCACTTAGCGCAGCAGACGCTTAGCCGTGGTCGAGATGCACATGCGACACGCTCGCTCACAACTTAACGCGTGGTGTCGAGCACGCTATAGACGGCCGACTACCGTAATGCTACGCTACTAGCGTAGCGTACGCTCGTGACCACGAGGAGAACACGAGCGGCGCAGACGCTCACGGGATGACACTCAGTAAACCTTGAATGCAACACAGTGAAAGATTCAGTTTGTACTGTAAACCTTGGTTTTGTAATGTGAGCACAATGCAATGCTAATTAACCTCTATTGTATGGAAGCCTCTTGAGCGATTGAGACATTTTGAATACTCTCAGCAATGTAATAAACACACAATACCTTGCTAAGGTTCCAACACCTTTACTAACAATATCTAGCTATGTAAAAAAGAAATAAACAGTTAACAGTTCATACACTACAGGCTAACATCAATATCTAAGCAGACTAACTACACATAAATATACAATAGCGTCACAATCTTATACAATAACAGAGAGAGAGAATATGGCAAATACAGTCAGAGATTTAGAATGGTCACAGAGAATAACTTACACACACTGGGGAATGATCGCTGCGCAGTCCTGGTACCAGCTCCGAGTTAGTCAAGATGAAAACCGTTTGTGGAGAGAAGACTGAGCTGGCCAGGCTGGCTGTCCTTATATACACTGCGTACAGTATACTACAAAGGGACCTACAATCTCATTGTTCATTGGACACAGGAATGTCTCCTCGCATCATAACAAAAGGTCATAGGTTAGTTTGAACAGGTGGGCTGTGACTATATCAAACTGCTCAGGTGGGAGGGAATCTGAGAATTCCCGCCGCATGGATAATGAACCGCAAATATAGTAAATGTCCAGAAAATACTAATAGACATAACTATACGCAGGAGCGATTAATCTTTACCTAACCAGCACCGGATTGTTTCTAATAAAATGTTCTTTAGTTAGGTACCAAACACCACTGCTCAAACCCTGTCTGACCCTTCGTACAATGCAAAGAGGAATTCCTCTGTCCAGCGACCAGTTACATTAAACAAACTTACAGTCATTATTAAGGGGAACATTATCTATAAAACATACTATTTGGTTTTATTATTTAACGATTGAGTCGCCCGCTAGACGCACACAAACCCTACCGTAAATGCACATACCACGCGCTCGAGCGCACGGCCGTGGAGGCGCCATCACGCAGCTGCGAGTATCCGCACGCACGGGAGAGAATGTGCACGTGCAGCGGGCAAGCGCATGAGGTGAATATATGGCAACGTGTAGCATGATATTTTTCCGACTTTGACAAAATTTTATGTCACAAATAAAAATCTAATCAATATTGACTATTTAGAAAATTAGAACTGTATAAAATATTAAATTCCACTCAAGACCTCTGCAGTGTCTGATTCTGGCCAGATGGAATGGAATACATCAGACAAAAAAAAAAAAAAAGACTATGGTACTCTCACACAAGGTAAAAAAGTCATTAGCCTGGTGGATACAAACATCCCATCTAGACAAGGGGATACCATTTTGGATATCAGATTGGGAGATCCGGACAACAAATGCCAGTCTCCAGGGCTGGAGAGCAGTGTCAAGAAATTGTGGTTCCAGGGACAATGGACCACAGAAGAAAGTTGCCTGCCAATAAATCTGTTAGAACTTCGGGCCATATACATGGCACTGATTCAGGCAAAGGACACTCTTCAAGGAAGACCAGTCCAGATCCACTTGGACAATGTAACAGCGGTAGCGTACCTCAACCATCAGGGAGGAACGCGCAGTCAGACAGCAATGAAGGAGGTAAGTCACATACTAAAACGGGCAGAACTCCATCCGCAGTATTCGTTCCAAGAGTCCTAAACTGGGAAGCAGACTCTCTCAGTCGACACGCCATTCAAACAAGCGCATGGGCTCTACATCCGGAAGTCTTTCAGACTCTAGTAGACAAGTGGGGTTTGCCAAAGATAGATCTAATGGCGCCCCATCTGAACAACAGAGTGCCCATATACGGGTCAAGAAAAAAGGATACCGGGGCGATCTTTGTGGACGCTATGTCAGTGAAATGGGATTTTCATCTGGCTTATCTGTTTCCTCCAATCATCCTGCTACCCAGGGTAGTGAGGAAGATAAATGAAGCAAAGGGTGCCATGATTCTAATAGCTCCGGCTTGGCCCAGAAGGCATTGGTACACAGATCTGCAGAGAATGTCGATGGATGATCCACTTCTGCTCCCTCAACGTCCAGATCTACCAATGCAGGGTCCTTGTTACCACAGCCATCTGAAACCTCTATTCTGAATTCAAGAGGATTTTCACAACAGGTAATTCAAACATTGCTCAGAGCAAGAAAACCCTCCTCAGCTCGTATTTATCACCGAATATGGCAGGCCTATATTCATTGATGCAGTGAAAACTGTGGACCCGAAATCTTTCCAAATTTCTAGGGTCTTAGATTTCCTTCAGGCGGGAATGGATAAAGGTTTGAAGGTGGCTTCCTTGAGAGTACAAGTACAAGCATTGTCTGTATGGTTCCAAGAGAAAATTGCAGGATGTGCGTACTTTTTGTAAGGGAATGCCTGCGCATTCAACCTCACATTGTTCCTCCTACAGTGCCTTGGGACTTAAATTTAGTCCTGAAAGCCCTTCAAGTTGCTCCATTTGAACCACTTAATAAAGTTGATCTTAAATGGTTGACAGCTATAGTTCTCTTTCTACTGACTATGGCATCAGCAAGAAGAGTGTCAGATTAAAGAGCGCTGTCTTGTCGTTCTCCTTTTCTGAATTTTTATCCAGATAAAGCAGTTCTCAGAACTAGGGGGGGTTCATTCAGAGTTGATCGCTAGCTGCATTTGTTCGCAGCGTAGCGATCATGCAAAAAATCTGCAATTCTGCACATGAGTATGTGGCGCAATACGCACGCACGACGTACGGGCACAACGAACGATGTAGTTTTGCACAGGGTCTAGCGATGCATTTCAGTCGCACTGGTTGCCGTAGAATGATTGACATGAAGTGGTCGTTTCTGGGTGGCAACTTACCGTTTTCAGTGAGTGTTTTGGAAAAATGCATTCGTGACAGGGAAAATGCAGGCGTGGCTGGGCGAACGCTGTGCGGGTGTGTGACATCAAAGCCGGAACTGAATAGTTTGAAGTTATCTCAAGCACTGAGTAGGTTTTGAGCTACTGTGAAACTACACCAAATTTTTTTGTAGCCGCTCTGCGATACAACTTTTAGCACTTCTGCTAATCTAAAATACATTCCCAGCGGGCGGCGGCATAGCGTTTGCACGGCTGCTAAAAAGTTTTAGCGAGCGATCAACTCGGAATGACCCCCTAGGTCTGGGTATCTTCCGAAGGTGGTATCTAAATTCCACCTCAATGAAGAAATTGTAGTCCCGGCTTGTCAGCTATCGGGACTTTCTGCGGGAGATGCGTCGCTGGACGTAGTCTGGCCATTAAGGATCTACGTGGATCGTACCAGTGCCACCAGAAAAACAGATTCTCTATTCATTATCTACGGATTTCATAAGAGAGGATGACCTGCTACTAAACAGACGCTGGCAAGATGGCTTCGAATGACGATTTCAGAAGCATATTCTCGAGCTGTTCTCCCTGTTCCGTATAATGTATCTGCTCACTCTACTCGTAAGGTAGGTCCTTCATGGGCAGCACAAAATGGTGCTTCAGCAGAACAGATATGTAAGGCAGCTACATGGTCTTCCATTAACACATTCATTAGACAATATTACATACTTTTGCCTCTCATCACGATGAATTCGGGCGAAATGTTCTCCTGTCCAATCAGGAGCGTCCCCACCACTAATATTGATTTGGGAAATCCCATTGCTATCCTGTGGACCCTGCCGGAGAAATATACTTTATGGTAAGAACTTGAGTCTTATTTGGATTTGCAGTGAGCTGAGATGACATATCAGACATCATAGTTTTTATAGACACCAACCAGGAGGGCTCTGTATTCTTTCCCACATTAGTATCAGCATGAGATGTCTGACTACACTGCCAACATGATATTGAGCTGGATGTGCTAGGAGAGTACCTGGAATTAAATATACTGCAATACTTCTGTTTTAACATTGTGATCAGAAAAAACGAGATTTATGGTAAGAACTTACCGTTGTTAAATCTCTTTCTGCGAGGTACACTGGGCTCCACAAGGAATTACATTGGGGGTGTAGAGTAGGATATTGATCCGAGGCACCAACAGGCTCAAAGCTTTTGACTATTCCCAAGATGCACAGCGCCGCCTCATCTATAACCCCGCCTCCAGGCCAGGGAGCTCAGTTTTGTTAGCCAGCCCAATGCAGTAGCAGGTACCAGACACGACAACCGATTATAGCCAAATACACCACACACTCACCGCAGGAGAGGGTGTCAGCGGCTATGCCAATACCAACCCAAAAAAGCTAAGTGCGTCACGGTGGGCGCCTTGTAGAGCCCAGTGTACCTCGCAGAAAGAGATTTAACAATGGTAAGTTCTTACCATAAATCTCGTTTTCTGCTGCAGGGTACACTGGGCTCCACAGGGAATAACATCGGGGATGTCCAAAAGCAGTTCCTCACGGGAGGGGACACACTGTAGCGGGCACAAGAACTCGGCGTCCAAAGGAAGCATCCTGGGAAGCGGCGGTATCGAAGGCATAGAACCTAATAAACGTGTTCCCTCAGGACCACGTAGCCGCCTTGAACAATAGTTCAAGGGTCGCAACACGTTGGGCCACCCAGGAAGGTCCAACAGACCGAGTAGAATGGGCTTTGATGGTAGCAGGAGCAGGACGACCAGCCTGTACATAAGCATGTGCAATCACCATTCTAATCCATCTGGCAAGAGTCTGCTTGGAAGCAGGCCAGCCATGTTTGTGAAAACCAAAAAAAAAAAAAAAAAAGAGAATCAGATTTCCTTACAGAGGAAGTTCTCTTCACATATATACGGAGAGCCCGTACCACATCCAAAGACCGCTCTTTGCGAGACAAATCAGGAGAATTAAAGGCCAAAACAACAATCTACTGGTTAAGGTGGAAAGAAGACACGACCTAAGACAAATAACCTGGCCGCGTTCTAAGAACAGCCCGGTCACGGTGAAAAATCAAATAGGGAGACTTGCAGGACAAGGCACCCAAGTCCGAAAGCCTTCAAGCTGAAGGAATAGCCAGCAAGAAAAGGACCTTAAGGGAAAGCCACTTAAGGTCAGCAGAGGCAAGAGGCTCAAACGGAGACACTTGCAAGGCCTCCAAAACCAATGACAAGTACCAAGGGGCCACAGGTGGCACATAAGGAGGCTGAATCCGCAACACACCCTGAGTGAATGTATGGTGTCAAAGTCAGAAAAATATCACGCTGCACATTGCCATATATGCACCTCGTGCGTGTGCCCGCTGCACGTGCATGAGCCCCCCCGTGCGTGCATATACTCGCGGTCGCGTGCACTCGCGGACGCACGGTATGCGCATTTACGGTAGAGTTTGTGTTCGTCTAGCGGGCGACTCAATCGTAACATATTTTAGTCATATAATGTATTTTGTAGATTATGGTCCCTTTGATAGAATCTGAAAGTTTAGTTAATATAGCATGTTCGGGGACAGAGAGATTCCTCTTTGTTTGATATGAAGGGTCAGACAGGGGTTACACAGTGGTGTTTAGTATCCATCGGAAGAGAATATAAGTAGCAATATTCCGGTGTTGGTTTGAAGCAGATTACTCGCTTGTGCGTATAGTTATGGATATAAGAAGTTTATGGACATTTACTATATTTGCACTTTATTATCCATGCGGCGGGAAACCCAGTTTCCCTCCCACCTGAGCAGTTTGAAATAGTCACAACCCACCTGTATGAACCAACCTATGACCTTTTGTTATAATACAGAGACGGATTCCTGTGTCCAATGAACAATAAGAATGTAGGGACCATTGTATTGTACTATGTGTAAGTGTATATAAAGACAAGCCGACCTGGACCAGCTCTCTACTCTTCTCAACGGTTCTCATCACTGATAATCGGGAGCTGGATATCCAGGAAGGCGCATGCGATTGTTCCCCTTGTGTGTAAGTTCTCTGCAACCATATTTATCTCCTATTTTGTTGTAAGCCATTCTCTCTCTCCTTCCCCCCCTTAAATGTAATTGTGTCTTTGTTGTATTTTAACGTGTAGTAACTCGGTTAGGTATTTTATGTTAGTTTGGTAGTGTATAACTTGTATTGTGTATTCTTTTGCGATTGAACGTTCATTCATTTCCTTAAAAGGCGTTAGACCCTTAGACCGGTATTTGAGTGTTTATTATATTGCTAAAGGGTTCTCAGAGCGTAAGAATCGCTCATACAGCTTTTAAACTAACAAGGTTACACTGTGTTGCATTTACACCATATCACTGCACAAAGGTTTAACTCTGTGAGCGTCTGCGCCGCTCGTGATCTCCTCGTGGTCTCGAGCGTCCGCTACGCTGCTAGCGTATCATTACGTTAGTCGGCAGCCTATAGCGTGCTTGCCTTTACGCTTTAAGCCGTGAGCGAACGTGCCGCTCGTGCGTCTCGTCCACGGCTACGCGTTTGTACGCTACGTGCATACTCTTACGGTATTCCATACGCCAATTGCGTACTGTGTTCATTAACATTTTAGAGTGTTTAATATAGGATATATAATAGGCATTTACAATTGGGGACTCGCCCGCTCTTCACATATCTGCACTAGGTAATTTCAGCAGACATTATCGGTCAGCAAAAGGCGGGAGGTAATATTCCTCGTAGTGCTGACCAGATAAGCGTCTGCTTCGCTTAGTAAGGAGTGCTGAAGAAATCCGGAACCAAAAGGTAGGAACAGTACGTTATTGTCTTTTAAAACCTGTTTAGTTTCTGTTTTGCGAACGTACGCATAAGCACACACACCTGTATTCCTTGTTTAGTATTATTTGTTCGTACCTCATTCTCCTGATTGCCACACACTAGTGATAACGTGTTGAGACATTTGTTGTTATTAATAGTTAAAAGTAATATTTAAGGGAATAATTGTAAAAGGCACGCACACAATAGCGCCTAGAATACAAGGGAGATTTGAGTGGTGGTCAGTGAAGGATTACTGTTAAAGATCATTCACATTGATAAAAGTGTAGTGTGTAACTGTGGACGTACTTGGTCTGCGTACACGTGTCCTTACAAGGGCAGGGCGTACGCAACGCAAGGGTCGACGCACGGAGCGTATATCACGCAACGGAGCGTACGGATACGCCCACATAATACAAACCGCACGATAGTATTGTTTTAATAGGCGATAAGGAAGTAACGCGAAAATAACACAAATCTATCTCAAATCAAAAAAAAAAAGTTTAAAGTTAAAAGAAAAAGACTTTCTCTGTTGTAATTCTTCTGGGTTAGACTATTACTGAATGAAAGGAATTCTGTACAGAATTAAAAGTGTTTGAATGTAAGAGTGTATATATATATAAGATTTCTCTTTTATTACGGAAGTGGGAACCATAGGCCAGTAGAAAGAGGTACACCAGCGAGAGTGATATCGTGGGGTGGCTTGGGAGGCGTCCCTTGTTAGTCTCGACACATTTATGAGCAGTAGAGTCTGCTGTACATAACAGACCAGGAGGTCACAGACCAGGAGGTCAAAGACCAGGAGGTCACAGGACCAGGAGGTTCAGGTACAGCAGACTAGAAGTAGAGAAGCACAACCGAAGAGGGTTGGTGCTAGACCCATATAGGCCAAAGAAGCTCATTGCTGAAGGAATTCGCAGCCGAAATTTTCGATTCCACTGATCGTTCCGCACATAAGATTAGTTGCTTGTGTGCAGATACGATTGTACCGCATGTGATTGTGTGCATCAGCGTGTCTTGAATTCAGAAGAACGCTGCTTGCACATTGTTAACGTGATTTGTGTAATTTTTTTTTATTTTAAGGGAAGTAGCCTGATCACTCAGGGACATTCCAGCGACTGATACTTGCTGGGGAGGGTAAGACACTCCCACACGCCCGAGCAAGTAGACGTACTTAGGTGCCCTAGGTTGGGTACGGAACCTCTGGGAACTTTGGTCGCCGTATTGGCCAGCGTGGGCGGAGTTAAGTGGGCGGACCTCGTTGCAAAACCCCCACCACAGCTTTACCCCGAGCATCTTGGTTTTTGTAAGGGTTGCCGAAGACCCTGATTTGAAGTCAGAGGTAGTGAAAGCAGCACCTGCAGAGATGGGGGCCAGTTGTTCAGGTAAGGGGCGATCAACCCAGGTTCAGGTTGATTTGGTAAACCGACCAATCGGGTCGGCAAGGTATATCATGTGTGAGAAATATGGTCATCACACAGAAATGTTGTGCAATGAATGGGAAAGGATGACTGTGCATGACGGGGAAAAGTTTCCCCGGGTAGGTAGTTTTAACCCAGAAGTGTTACAGAATTTAAGGAGAAGAGTGTGCCTGATTAAATCTTCAAAAGGCGTATTAGACATTATGATTATTTAACATTGTGGCAACAGGAAGGTGAAATACAAAGGGGGTTGGCGCAAGCCACTGGATCTAACCCTATCAGGAAACTGATAGCCACTGCACCCCCACCACCATACATACCTGGAGAGAAATTGGTTGCAGAGAATTGCACTCAGGGTCATGTTAAATGTGTAGAAGTTAAGGATAATGTAACCAAAGTAATTAATGCAAACACTAATCCGTGCAAGTTGTACCCTGTTTTGAACTTTCCCCAGGATTGTGACCAAGAGGATGAGCCCACAACAATATCAGCACTCTCCCTAGCAGCCACCATAGCAGAAACAGCAGTAGGCACGACTCAACCCGTAAGATTAGTAGCAAAGGCCCCTAGCGGAGGGACAGGTGAGGTCGTATCGACTGGTAAGTACGGCACCATACACTATGCTGAAACCATTTCACCACATGTTGTAGAATCTACTCAGAATGATGTTGTTGGACTTAATCCTGTTAGGGTAATAGCAGTGCCAAATGGGAAAACTGACACTTCAGGGGCAACTCCTGTCAGGAACATCGCCATGCACTGCCCCTTTTCCCGAGCAGAATTAAGATCAATGATGTCTGAATTCCCTGATCCTAGGAAAGACTTTGTTGCATGTCAAAAGTATATTAGGGAGCTAGGAAATTCTGCAGAGCCAAATAACAAAGATTGGAGGACAGTTTTGAGGGCATGTTTACCCCCCAGTGTTGATCCGTTAAAATTTATCGCTGATTGCAAGTTAGATGAGGAGGTACCACTAACGGATGAGTATAATCAGGATAATGTAAAGAGAATCAACTTACAGTTAGGGGTATATTTTCCTGCAGTAGTAAAGTGGAATAACATCTTTACAATAAAACAAAAAGAAGGTGAATCCACACCAGAGTATTTTCACCGGGCTCTGCAGGATATGGCTAGGTACACTGGTATAGATGACATTAAAACAAATGTACACCACAGGGAAGTAGCTGTTTCAGTATTAATGGACGGTCTAAATGAGGTTTTAAGGAATAGAATACAAACCACTAGGCCTGATTGGAGAGGTATGTCGGTGGATGCATTGGGAGAGGCTGCTGCTGGGCATGATCGAAATATCATCAGACACAGGGAGTCACAGAGTGATAAGTTAATGGCTGTAAGCATACAGGCCCTCACTACCCGGCCACCTCAGCCCAGAACTGTGACCCCTGTGGGTAAGTCAAGAGGTATAAAATGTTATAGTTGTCACAGAGAGGGACACATGTCACGTGATTGTAAAGCAAGACAAATACAAAGTTCATACCAATCCCCTAGAGAATGACCTGATACGAGACATTGGGATCAAGGACCGAAAGGGCGGAGCTATGAGCCACACGCAGGGGAAACAAAAAGGTATCCCCCAAGAAGAGACTGGCAAATCTCTGATAGTTCCCATCTACCCCCACCACAAGTAATTGCTGCCAGCGCGATTCAGGGAGGTCACCATACCCAATAGGGGTGTGGCCACACCTGTAATCTGCAGCCAGTGAAATTGATTGCAAGTCTTGGAAGTGAACCCGAGATCACAATTGATGTAGCTGGTAAATCATTAAATTTCCTTGTAGATACGGGGGCGGCCAAATCAGTGATAAATTCGACAGTGGGCATGAGAACCACTGGTAAAACAATTCCAGCCATGGGAGTAACGGGAGTAGTACAGCACTACCCTGTTAGCAAACCAGCAGAGATTACAATAGGGCCTCTGCATACCAAGCATTCCTTTTTGCTGGCTGCATCAGCACCGACTAATCTCCTGGGAAGAGATTTATTGTGTAAAATGGGGTGTGTCATTTATTGTACTCCTGAAGGTGTATTCTTAGACATACCTGAGAATCACGCTCAGGAAGTACGAGACATGCTAGACTCCCCATCAAAATTAATGTCACATACCGTTATGATAAATAGGAGTTCATCCCAGGTAGAAGAAATGACATCCCACATACCAGAGTCACTTTGGACTAAAGATGGACAAGACACTGGATTAATGGCAAACGTAGATCCAGTAGTTGTGCAAGTAAAAGATGGTAGGATAGCTCCAAAAATCCCACAATACCCTCTGAAGCCAGAGGTGGAGTTAGGAGTATACCCCGTAATAGAGCGCTTGCTACAACAGGGCATTCTGGTAAGAACATCCAGCACTGCCAATAGTCCCATCTTCCCTGTGAAAAAAAGTGGGCGGAGGGGTTACAGGCTAGTGCAGGATCTAAGGTGGATTAACAAAATAGTTGAGAGTCAGTTCCCCGTAGTGCCAAATCCAGCTGTCATCCTTATGCAAATCCCTCCCACTGCAAAATTTTTCACTGTGATTGACCTCTGCTCCGCCTTCTTCTCGGTACCTCTGCACCCTGACAGCCAATATTTGTTTGCATTCACATACAGAGGAGTCCAATACAAATGGACTCGATTACCACAAGGTTTCATAGACAGTCCAAGTATATTTTCACAGGCTTTGCATGATTGTTTACAGTCTTTCCAACCAGAAAGTGGATCAGTATTGATCCAATATGTGGATGATTTACTACTATGTTCAGATTCACTGGAAGCGTCCCTGAAAGATACGAAACAGCTCCTGTTTCATCTTTCAGACACCGGACACAAGGTTTCCAAAGACAAGTTGCAATTATGCCAGACTAAAGTAAAATATCTGGGACACTGTCTAACACAAGGACTGAGACACCTGACCGCTGATAGAATTCAAGCAATTCGAGACATGACTCTGCCACAAACCCAGCAACAGATCAGAACGTTTCTAGAAATGTGTGGGTATTGCCGTAACTGGATCCCAGGTTTTTCCATTCTAGCATTATCTTTGCAGGAGATGGTCTCATCAAACAAACCTGATCGGATTTCGCATACAGACGAATCCGAGATGGCATTTGAGAGACTTAAACAGTGCCTAACGCAGGCACCAGCATTAGGTATGCCAGACTATGGGAAACCCTTTGAGCTGTACGGAACAGAAAGTGCTGGTTGCGCGGCAGGCGTCCTAACCCAAAAGCACGGTGATGCCAGCAGGCCGGTAACATACTACAGCGCTCAGCTAGATACGGTAGCGCGATCCCTCCCCACATGCTTGCGAAGTGTCGCTGCAATAGCATTGCTAGTAACGAAAAGCGAAGATGTAGTGCTAGGACACAACCTCACAATCCATACACCTCATGCAGTGTCAGCCTTACTAAATTCTGCCCAAACCAGACATGTCTCATCCGCACGGTTTACATGGTGGGAATTAGCACTAATGGCCCCTGTAAACATCACCATAAAGAGATGCAGTGCACTAAATCCAGCAACGTATCTCCCAGGTGTGCCTGGACAGGCACAAAGGGTGGGGATGAGAGTGATGGAGGAGGATTTAGTACAGACACTGACTCACATGATTGTATGGAATATTTGACCCAAAATTTCACGGCAAGGCCTGACATCAGTGACAACCCACTGGAAGATGTAGATCTTACTTTCTACACTGACGGTAGTTGTCACAGACAGACGGACTCGGGAGACTTGTGTACTGGATACGCAGTCGTAGATGACCAAGGCACCATAGAAGCAGAACCGCTAGGCCCACCTCACTCAGCCCAGGTTGCTGAACTGGTTGCCCTAACCAGAGCATGTGAATTGGCTAAGGGCAAAACAGCCAATATCTATACCGACTCTAGATACGCCTTCGGGGTAGTCCATGATTTCGGAGCCCTATGGCGCCTCAGAAATTTCATGACGGCAGCTGGTACACCGGTAGCGCATGCAGCCCACATCAAAAGGCTTCTAACAGCGATACAGGAACCTGACAGAGTGGCTGTTATCAAGTGTAAAGCACATACATATAGCCAAGACCCGGTATCGCTTGGTAACCCCCAGACAGACAGACACCACACAACTGATGGTATTTAATACCGTCAACACACAGAAATTGTGTGAAATGCAAAATTTGTGTTCCACACAGGAAAAGGCAGTTTGGAGGGCAAAAGGATATGGCCAGGAGTCCTCAGGACTCTGGACAGATGGACAGGGTAAACCAGTGGCACCCAGAGCATACCTTCCAAGTTTAGCAGAAGCAGCACATGGGCTGACTCATCTAGGCAAGGAAGGGATGTGCAAGTTGGTAAGAGCATATTGGTGCGCCCCAGGATTTTCTTCCCATGCGGGAAAGAGGGCAATGACTTGCCTCACCTGCTTGAGGAAGAATATCGGAAAGGCAATACCAACAGAACCATCTCATATCCCACCTACAGGCGGCCCTTTTCAGGTAATACAGATTAATTTCATACAATTACCCCCTTGTCGAAATTTGAAGTATGTACTAGTTTGTATAGATGTGTTTTCAAATTGGGTCGAAGCATTTCCTGCGGCCACAAATACTGCAATGTTTACTGCTAAAAAAATTGTACAGGAATTTGTGTGTAGATACGGTATCCCTAGAATAATTGAAAGTGATAGGGGTACCCATTTTACAGGTGATGTCTTTCAAGGAATGTGTAAATTGATGGGAATTGATAGTAAGCTGCACACTCCGTACCGCCCCCAGGCAAGTGCAAAAGTAGAAAGAGTGAACAGCACTATTAAAAATAAATTGAGCAAAGTTATGGCGGAAACAGGATTGACATGGCCAGAAGCTTTGCCCCTTGTATTATACAGCATCAGAACCACTCCCAGGTCCCCTCTTAATCTGTCCCCTTTTGAAATTCTGTTTGGTCGACAACCGCATGTCATGATTAACCCTCAGGATGATTTGAAGTGTAACAATGAAGTGACTGTAAAGTATTTGGTTAAGATGAGTAAACAGCTAAGAAATCAGAATGACAATTTGAAGTTGGTGATTCCTGATCTGCCAGATAGTAATTGTCATGACATTGAACCTGGGGATTATGTAATGATACGGAATTTTCTACGCTCAGGTTGCCTTATTGACAGATGGGAAGGACCATACCAAGTCTTATTGATTAGCACGACAGCATTGAAGGTTGCCGAGAGAGAGACTTGGGTTCATTCGTCCCATTGTAAGAAGGTTGCTGATCCAGAGAGGTCCCGTGATAAAGAACAGACGGTAGAGGAAGTTGTATCACTGGAGTGTCTGTTTCAGGAGGACTGAGACGGCACCTGAGCATTGAGAATAATAAGATCGGAGGCAGTTGTCGATTCCCTGTTCCCTTTTATTGTTTTTCTCCACTTCCCATCCCATCTCCCTCAATTGTTTCTTTCCCCATTCTCATTCTTCTCCATTTCCTCCTATAAGATGGACTTGCCCCAAGAGACTGTGATCCGGATTTTCCTGTTGACCATGATGTTGACCAGAGCAGTCTGTTCCGGCGAGAGTACCATGGAGGTCGAGAGAGGTTCTGGAATGGGTTCTGATGACAGAGATGGAGGCGTAGATTTCCAAGAACAACATAATCACCGAGTAAAGGCGAGTATCAGAAAACGATCTGGTAGCATTGACAATAGAAGGAATTGTGAAGGATTGTTAGCTGAAGAAAACTGTATCTGTAGACTCTGTGACAGTGTAGTTGAGGATGGGTGTATCAAGAAATGCCAATCCAGTTTTAATATCCACATGGACCGGCATCCATTGAGTGACTATCACTCCTTAGTGGGTAAAGTGTTAAATCAGACAGATTGTTGGGTATGCTCTCAAGTACCTCAAGGCCATAGCAAATCAGGGTTAGTACCATTCCCTCTAACTATAGGGGAGGTACTTGAGCTAAGTGGTGGGAGGCCGGTGGACAGGAGGTTTAATATCTCCAGTCCTCCTAGTTTGGAGCTCCACCAATATCATGTGGATAGATCCCTAGTATGTTTTAACATTTCCAATTCCCGAAAGCCGGGAAATTGGGAAGTGTCATGGAATAACCAAACCATGACCTTTTCATACAGAGCCGATAGAATGCCTACAGATACAGAACTTATACGCCACATAGCCGGTAGTGGAAAATATTTCCGATATAGGTATACCCTAGGAAGTAGGATCATGAGAGTTGGAGAAGTATCACCAGGATACTGTGCACATATCGTACAAACTGATACATGTACTAAACAGATGGGAGAATTAGGGTTAGGAGATTTCATATGGAAAATGTGTAATATGGTAATGTCCTACTCCGTCCCATATGTTCTCCCCGATGATGCATACTTCATATGCGGGAGGAAGGCGTATAAGTGGCTTGCCCCAAACTCAGAAGGGTTATGTTATATTGGAAAAGTACTGCCTGAGGTAATGACCGTATCCCACACTAAAATGAAGGATATTCACCGCAGTGCCCAAGCTCCTTATACTCACACTCATTACGAACACATCGTTAAACGGCACCTAATAGAAAGAAAAGAGCATCCGGCCTCTGACCTGATCCATGAATCCACCGGGATTCAATTCCTAATCGCGTTAGATATCACTCGTACCGCCAGAGGAGTGATAAATTATAAATATATATCTGTGCTTGCAAATTTATTAGACAATATCACTGAAATGTATGATGACACATTCAGGTATACCGGAAGGGAGCTCCAAGCTAATAAAACAGAACTGGTTCAGCATAGGATGATTCTCAATTATCTCACAGCTGTGATATTGTGTCACACTGGCAACGCAGTACGGCGTAAAATGCTGCACGTATATTACGAATAGCACCGAGGACCCGGTCGAGGTCATATACCAAAAGATGGACGACATTCTCCAATTAAAGTGGGAATTCCGCAGGAGACACAATCTCACCCTAGCTGCTGTGGGTAATGAGCTGACCGGTTGGGTGTCATGGTTGAACCCACGAAATTGGTTCTCTGGTTTAGGAGAATGGACTCAAGGAATTATCATGGATGTAGGGAAATTTCTTTTGTGTATTCTGGGTGTCATCATATTGGCCGGTCTGATATTTAGATGCGTTCGGGTTTTAACAAAGTGTAAACGTAGCGCCCAAGTGATGAGTTTAAGAAGTGAAGATACTGTAATAACAACGACTGATTTGGTTTATGACCCAACGATAGAGACAATGTTGTGATGAAAATGTGATTCCACGGTCCGTTTCTTTCACCCATTTCTCCTTTGTTTTCCTCCAAGGTAAAAAGACATCCGCTTGGAAGAAGAATTTGACAACCTTTTACACAGACAACTGATGGACTATGCCATAGACCCCCATATACCTAGTACCTTTAATTTTACGCTAGCCCAACACTTTTTGTAAGTCTATGGACATTGAAAAAGCTTTTTGCACACCGTTTATAGCAAAAGCATCGGGAGACTACAGTCAACATGTACATCGAGACTACAGTCAAGACAAGACAAGACACAAGACAAGACCTCAATCGGCAAATGTACATTAAACTCACATAGTTTATGACTGCATTTACCATAATTGCTCTTTATCTTCATCTCTACAACCTTCAGGTAATAACACACATAGTCGATAGGGAATATAGGCACAGATATCAGCACTCACATATCCCCCTATTCATGTATCATCAACTAAAATGTGCTCCCCCATTTTGTTGCAACCAAAAGCCGAAAAGAGCTCGGTAAAGTTTGACAGCCCATCCACAGACCCGTACCACGGGATAAGAAGGAATTCAAATGTATACTTCGCAATACCTCGAAGCTTGATTTAAAACACGTACGGCACGATGATACATGACCCCCCAAACATGGATTCATACACACATGCTTCTGCTATCTCACTAGGTCATACCCTTTTCCTACCTTCTCCTCTCCTCCCCTACCCAATCATAGAAATGTATTATACATGACATATATTTTTCTCTTTTTGAACTGTTTTAGGAAGTGGCAGTTATTGGTGACTGCCAAAGGGTGGACTGTCAAAGTCAGAAAAATATCACGCTGCACATTGCCATATATGCACCTTGTGCGTGTGCCCGCTGCACGTGCATGAGCCCCCCGTGCGTGCGTATACTCGCGGTCGCGTGCACTCGCGGACGCGCGGTTTGCGCATTTACGGTAGAGTTTGTGTTCGTCTAGCGGGCGACTCAATCGTAACATATTTTAGTCATATAATGTATTTTGTAGATTATGGTCCCTTTGATAGAATCTGAAAGAGATTCCTCTTTGTTTGATACGAAGGGTCAGACAGGGGTTACACAGTGGTGTTTAGTATCCATCGGAAGAGAATATAATTAGCAATATTCCGGTGTTGGTTTGAAGCAGATTACTCGCTCGTGCGTATAGTTATGGACATAAGAAGTTTATGGACATTTACTATATTTGCACTTTATTATCCATGCGGCGGGAAACCCAGTTTCCCTCCCACCTGAGCAGTTTGAAATAGTCACAACCCACCTGTATGAACCAACCTATGACCTTTTGTTATAATACAGAGACGGATTCCTGTGTCCAATGAACAATAAGAATGTAGGGACCATTGTATTGTACTATGTGTAAGTGTATATAAAGACAAGCCGACCTGGACCAGCTCTCTACTCTTCTCAACGGTTCTCATCACTGATAATCGGGAGCTGGATATCCAGGAAGGCGCATGCGATTGTTCTTCTTGTGCGTAAGTTCTCTGCAACCATATTTATCTCCTATTTTGTTGTAAGCCATTCTCTCTCTCCTTCCCCCCCGTAAATGTAATTGTGTCTTTGTTGTATTTTAACGTGTAGTAACTCGGTTAGGTATTTTATGTTAGTTTGGTAGTGTATAACTTGTATTGTGTATTCTTTTGCGATTGAACGTTCATTCATTTCCTTAAAAGGCGTTAGACCCTTAGACCGGTATTTGAGTGTTTATTATATTGCTAAAGGGTTCTCAGAGCGTAAGAATCGCTCATACAGCTTTTAAACTAACAAGGTTACACTGTGTTGCATTTACACCATATCACTGCACAAAGGTTTAACTCTGTGAGCATCTGCGCCGCTCGTGATCTCCTCGTGGTCTCGAGCGTCCACTACGCTGCTAGCGTATCATTACGTTAGTCGGCAGCCTATAGCGTGCTTGCCTTTACGCTTTAAGCCGTGAGCGAACGTGCCGCTCGTGCGTCTCGTCCACGGCTACGCGTTTGTACGCTACGTGCGTACTCTTACGGTATTCCATACGCCAATTGCGTACTGTGTTCATTAACCTTTTAGAGTGTTTAATATAGGATATATAATAGGCATTTACAATGGACATCAGGAAGGGTGGCAATCTTTCTCTGAAACCAAACTGACAAGGCAGAAATGTGAACCTCGAGGAAGGCCTAAGTACAGGCCCTGTTGTAGGAAGGCAAACAGTTTGGCCGTGCTAAACTTAAATACGTCATGATTGTGAGACACACACCAAGTAAAGTAAGCATTCCAGACCCGATGGTAAATCCGAGCAGAAGCCGGCTTACGGGCCTTCAACATAGTTTGAGTGACCGCATCATAAAAACCATTGGCCCTAAGGACGGAAGCTTCAAGAGCCATGCCGTCAAAGCCAGACGGGCCAAGTCCTGGTAAACAAAAGGGCCCTGAACGAGGAGGTCTGGTCGTTGTGGAAGTAGAAGGGGACAATCTAGCGAGAAGCCCTGCAGATCGGAGAAACAGTACCGTCTGGGCCACGCTGGAGCTAGCAGAAGTAGTTTTCCTCCTTCTTGCTTGAACTTCCGTATTACTCTGGGCAGGAGTGACACTGGAGGGAACACGTACGGCAGGCGAAAGTTCCATGGGATTGACAGAGCATCCACGAACGCAGCTTGAGGATCCCTTGTCCTTGCTCCAAAGACCAGAACCTTGTGAGACGCAATCAGGTCCACATCTGGGAGGCCCCACTTGTCCACGAGAATTTGAAACACCTCTGGATGTAGGCTCCATTCTCCGGTGTGCACGTCCTGACGACTGAGATAGTCCGCCTCCCAGTTCAGAACGCCCGGAATGAACACTGCTGATATGGGAGGCAGATGGCGTTCTGCCCACTGAAGAATCCTTGATACTTGCCTCATTGCCATGCGCCTTCGAGTGCCGCCTTGATGATTTATGTACACCACCATGGTGGCGTTGTCCGACTGTACTTGAACAGGTCTGTTCTGAATTAGATGCTGGGCCATTGTCAACGCGTTTAACACTGCCCGCAGTTCCAGAATATTGATTGGGAGCAGAGACTCCTCCTTGATCCACCGACCCTGAAGAGAGTGTTGTTCCAACATCGCGCCCCAACCTCTCAGACTGGCATCCGTCGTCAGAAGGACACAGTTAACCAACCAGTTACGCAACCAGTTAACATTATGAACAAAACAGTATCAGCCAACGACTGATCTTAACTGTAACATAACCCTTATGTAAGCAACAACTATATAAAAGTCATGAAGAAATATGTCCGCACTGGGACGGGCGACCAGCATCCTCTACAGACTAGGAGAAAAAGATTTAAAGGTAGGTTTAAGATCTTATTTTCTCTTACGTCCTAGAGGATGCTGGGGACTCCGTAAGGACCATGGGGATTATACCAAAGCTCCAAAACGGGCGGGAGAGTGCGGATGACTTTGCAGCACCGATTGAGCAAACAAGAGGTCCTCATCAGCCAGGGTATCAAACTTATAGAATTTTGAAAAAGTGTTTGAACCCGACCAAGTAGCCGCTCGGCAAAGCTGTAAAGCCGAGACGCCTCGGGCAGCCGCCCAAGAAGAGCACACATTCCTAGTGGAATGGGCCTTTACCGAATTTGGTAACGGCAATCCAGCCGTAGAATGAGCCTGCTGAATCGTGTTACAGATCCAGCGAACAATAGTCTGCTTAGAAGCAGGAGCGCCAACCTTATTGGCTGCATACAGGACAAACAGTGCCTCTGTTTTCCTAACGCTAGCCGTCCTGGCTACATAAATCTTTAAGGCCCTGACTACATCCAGGGACTTGGAATCCTCCAAGTCACCCGTAGCCACAGGCACCACAATAGGTTGGTTCATATGAAATGAAGAAACCACCTTAGGCAAAAATTGAGGACGAGTCCTCAACTCTGCTCTATGCACATGGAAAATCAAATAGGGGCTCTTGTGAGACAAGGCCGCCAATTCGGACACCCGCCTTGCAAATGCCAAGGCCAACAACATGACCACCTTCCAATAGAGAAATTTTAATTCAACCTTTTCAAGAGGTTCAAACAAGTGTGATTTTAGGAACTGTAACACCACGTTAAGGTCCCATGGTGCCACTGGGGGCACAAAAGGAGGCTGGATGTGTAGCACTCCCTTTACAAAAGTCTGGACTTCTGGGAGAGAAGCCAATTCCTTCTAGAAGAATATAGAGAGGGCCGAAATCTGTACCTTAATGGAGCCTAACTTTAGGCCCATATCCACTTCTGTCTGTAGAAAATGGAGAAAACGGCCCAGATGGAAATCCTCCATAGGAGCATTCTTGGCTTCACACCAAGATACATACTTCCTCCAGATACGGTGATAATGTTTCGCCTCACCTACTTCCTAGCCTTTATCAGAGTAGGGATGACTTCCTCCGGAATACCTTTCCCAGCTAGGATTCGGTGTTCAACCGCCATGCCGTCAAACGTAACCGCAGTAAGTCTTGGAACACGCAGGGCCCCTGCTGCAACAGGTTCTCCATGAGAGGAAGAGGCCATGGATCTTCTGTGAGCATCTCCTGAAGATCTGAATACCAGGCCCTTCGAGGCCAATCTGGAACAATGAGTATTGTCTGCACACTTTTTAATCTTATGATTCTCAATATTTTTGAGATGAGCGGAAGAGGAGGGAACACATAGACCGACTGATACACCCATGGTGTCACCAGGGCGTCCACCGCTACTGCCTGAGGGTCCCTTGACCTGGCACAATACCTCCGAAGCTTCTTGTTGAGGCGTGACGCCATCATGTCTATTTGAGGAAGTCCCCAAAGACTTGTTATCTCTGCAAAAACTTCTTGATGAAGTCCCCACTCTCCTGGATGGAGATCGTGTCTGCTGAGGAAGTCTGCTTCCCAGTTGTCCACTCCCGTAATGAAGAACGCTGCCAGAGCGCTTACGTGATTTTCCGCACAGCGAAGAATCCTGGTGGCTTCCGCCATTGCCACTCTGCTCCTTGTCCCGCCTTGGCGGTTTACATGAGTCACGGCTGTGACGTTGTCTGATTGAATCAGAACCGGTAGGTCGCGAAGAAGATTCTCCGCTTGTCGTAGGCTGTTGTATATGGCCCTCAATTCCAGTACGTTAATGTGTAGACAAGCCTCCTGGCTTGACCACAGTCCCTGAAAATTTCTGACTACTGTGACTGCTCCCCATCCTCGGAGGCTCGCGTCCGTGGTCACCAGAACCCAGTCTTGAATGCCGAACCTGCGACCCTATAGAAGGTGAGCACTCTGCAGCCACCACAGGAGAGACACCCTGGCCCTGGGGGACAGGCTTATTTTCGGATGTATTTGTAGATTGGACCCCGACCACTTGTCCAGAAGGTCCCACTGAAATGTCCTTGCATGGAACCTGCCGAAGGGGATGCCTTGTAGGCCACCACCATTTTTCCCAGAACTCGAGTGCATTGATGAACTGACACTCTTTTTGGTTTTAGCAGGTCTCTGACCATGTTCTGGAGTTCCTGGGCTTTTTCCATTGGGAGAAAAACCCTCTTCTGTTCCGTGTCCAGAATCATGCATAGGAATGATAGCCGAGTCGTTGGAATCAATTGTGACTTTGGTAGATTTAAAATCCAACCGTGCTGCTGCAGCACTCTCAGGGAGAGCGACACGTTTTTCAGCAATTGATCTCTCGATCTTGCTTTTATCAGGAGATCGTCCAAGTATGGGATAATTGTGACTCCCTGCCTGCGCAGGAGCACCATCATTTCCGCCATTACCGTGGTGAAAATCCTCGGGCCCGTGGAAAGCCCAAACGGCAACGTCTGAAAATGGTAATGACAGTCCTGTACAGCGAATCTCAGGTACGCCTGATGAGTGACACTATAAAATCCCTCCCTTCCAGGCTGGAGATCACTGCCCGGAGCGATTCCATCTTCAATTTGAACTTTTTCAAGTACAGGTTTAGGGATTTTAGATTCAGAATGGGTCTTACCGAGCCATCCGGTTTCGTGACCACAAACAGGGTTGATTAGTACCCTTTCCCCTGTTGGACTAGGGGAGCCTTGATAATCACTTGCTGTTGACACAGCTTTTGAATTGCAGCTAACACTATTTCCCTTTCTGGGGGAGAAGCTGGCAAAGCCGACTTGAAAAATCGTCGAGGAGGCACCTCTTCTAATTCCAGTTTGTAGCCTTGGGATACGATTTCCATCGCCCAAGGATCCACGTCTGACAGAACCAAGACCTGGCTGAAGAGTCGAAGACGTGCCCCCACCGGTGCGGACTCCCTCAGTGGAGCCCCAGCGTCATGCGGTGGATTTAGTAGAAGCCTGGGAGGACTTCTGCTCCCGGGAACTAGCCGTAGCAGGCATCCTTTTCCCTCTACCCTTACCTCTGGCGAGGAAGGAAGAGCCCCGACCTCTTCTGGACTTATGCGACCGAAAGGACTGCATATGATATTGTGGAGTTTTCTTTTGCTGTGGGGGAACATAAGGCAAAAAAGTAGATTTACCCGCTGTAGCTGTGGAAACCAGGTCCGCGATACCTTCTCCAAATAAAACCTCACCCTTGTAAGGTAAAACCTCCATATGCCTCTTTGAGTCGGCATCACCCGTCCATTGGCGGGTCAACAGGGCTCGCCTAGCAGCAATCGCCATGGCGTTGGCTCTCGAACCTAGCAGCCCAACGTCTTTCTGAGCGTCTCTCATATATAAGACTGCGTCTTTAATGTGACCTAAGGTCAATAAAATGGTATCCCTATCTAGGGTATCAATATCAGCTGACAAGGTATCTGTCCAAGCTGCTACAGCGCTACAAACCCAAGCCGATGCTATTGCCGGTCTGAGTAAAGCACCCGTATGTGTATAAATAGATTTTAAGGTATTTTCCTGTCTGCGATCAGCAGGATCCTTGAGGGCTGCCGTGTCTGGAGACGGTAGCGCCACCTTCTTGGACAAGCGCGATAAAGCCTTGTCCACCCAGGGCGAGGATTCCCACCGTACCCTGTCCTGTGCAGGGAAAGGATACGCCATAAGAATCCTCTTGGGAATCTGCAGCTTATTGTCCGGAGTTTCCCAAGCCTTTTCAAATAACGCATTCAGCTCATGAGATGGGGGAAAGGTTACCTCAGGTTTCTTTTCCTTAAACATGTGTACCCTCGTGTCAGGGACAGAGGGGTCCTCAGTGATATGCAAAACATCTTTTATTGCAATAATCATATAATGAATACTTTTTGCCACCCTTGGGTGTAACCTTGCATCATAGTAGTCGACACTGGAGTCAGAATCCCTGTCGGTATCAGTGTCTGCTATTTGGGATAGGGGACGTTTTTGAGACCCTGAAGGGCTCTGTGACACAGTCAAAGCCATGGATTGACTCCCTGCTTTTTCCCTGGACTCTGCTTTGTCCATCCTTTTATGTAATAAGGTCACATTTGCATTTAAAACATTCCAAATGGCCAACCAATCAGGTGTCGGCGTTGCTGACTGAGACACCACAATCATCTGCTCCACCTCCTCCTTAGATGAGCCTTCCGCTTCAGACATGCCCACACACTCGTACCGACACCCCCACACACACAGGGATATATTTATATGGAGACAGTTCCCCAATAAGGCACTTTGGAGAGACAGAGAGAGGGTATGCCAGCACACACCCAGCGCCAACTGACACTGGAAAAAAATTCCCAGATAAAAAGTGCTTTTATATAATTATCTGTATATAATACACTCACTGCGCCATACAAGTGCCCCCCCCTCCTTTCTGCCCTGTGTCACCGTGTTCAGCAGGGGAGAGTCCGGGGAGCCAGCTTCTCTGCAGCGTTCTGTGGAGAAAATGGCGCTGGTTAGTGCTGAGGGATCAAGCTCCGCCCCGCCCCCCAGCGGCGGGCTTCGGTCCCGCTCAATTTTGTAATACTGGCGGGGGATTATAATATATACTGCCTCCGCAGCCTATATATGCCTGGTAGCCAGTCCTAGAGGTTTATTATTGCTGCCCAGGGCGCCCCCCCTGCGCCCTGCACCCATCAGTGCCTGCCGTGTGTGTTGTGTGTGGGAGCAATGGCGCGCAGCGTTACCTCAGAGAAGATCTGAAGTCTTCTGCCGCCTTTGAAGTCTTCTTTCTTCTTATACTCACCCGGCTTCTATCTTCCGGCTCTTTGAGGAGGACGGCGGCGCGGCTCTGGGACGAACGGCGGGGGGAGACCTGCGTTCCGACTCCCTCTGGAGCTAATGGTGTCCAGTAGCCTAAGAAGCAGAGCCTATCACTTAAGTAGGTCTGCTTCTCTCTACTCAGTCCCACCATGCAGGGAGCCTGTTGCCAGCAGTGCTCCCTGAAAATAAAAAACCTAACAAAATTATTTTTCAGACAAACTCAGAAGAGCTCCCCTGTAATGCACCCAGTCTCCTCTGGGCACAGGATCTAACGGAGGTCTGGAGGAGGGGCATAGAGGGAGGAGCCAGTGCACACCCATTCTAAAGTTCTTTGTAGTGCCCAAGTCTCCTGCGGAGCCCGTCTATACCCAATGGTCCTTACTGAGTCCCCAGCATCCTCTAGGACGTAAGAGAAAACATAATTTCTTAATATCAACATAGACATATAGGGGGAATAGAACCTGTTGCAAGCAAAGCAAGCCAGTGTGCCCAAAGCATGGGTAGCGGGCAATGTTACTATTTTCGTTACAAAAATGTAAGGCTGGCCGCTTTCAGATGGCATCATCAGTTCTGATGGAAGATCAAGGTTAAAGGATAAATGTGAACATACAGATGTGTCCTCTTACATCGTTGCTATGTGCACTAGAAGTCACATTATATATAACGTGTGAGTGCCATATAGCTCGGTAGCGATGAGCGACTGGCTTTGTAATTATTGTTGCAAATAAGAGTCTTAGACACGAGGTAATAGGTCGCACACGCAGATTCTGCTATTTAATTTGATATGCAGCATTTCTATGTTCTGTGTATATTTGCGGATTTATCTGCATCTGAAATTCTATGTTACCGATTTTTCTTGGAAAGTACTGTAACGTGCATTTCAGGATCTGCTTGTGTGACATGTTGAATTACATTGCGTCTAACACACATATTTGCGGCAATAATCTCAAAAGATGACGCTTGACGCTACAGAGTCCCGCCACAGCATGCGCGACTTGAAGGGCTGTTTAGCGCGACTGCAGCAATAATGTAAGAGGAGACATCTGTAGATGACAGCGGAATAATACTGGTCCATCCACCGTTGTCAAAGGGGAAAATTAAGAAAATACAGCTGATCTGAGCCCCCTACAGCCTGCTCCCCAAGTGCTCTGTGCCCCCCTGCAGCCTGCTCCCAAAGTTCTCCATGCCCCCCTGCAGCCTGCTCGCCAAGTGCTCCGTGCCCCCTGCAGCCTGCTCCCCAAGTGCTCCGTGCCCCCCTGCAGCCTGGTCCCCTAATGCTCCATGCCCCCCTCCCCTAATGCTCCATGCCCCCCTCCCCTGCTCCCCAAGTGCTCCGTGCCCTCCTGCAGCCTGCTCCCCAAGTGCTCCGTGCCCCCCTGCAGCCTGCTCCCCAAGTGCTCCGTGCCCCCCTGCAGCCTGCTCCCCAAGTGCTCCGTGCCCCCCTGCAGCCTGCTCCCCAAGTGCTCCGTGCCCCCCTGCAGCCTGCTCCCCAAGTGCTCCGTGCCCCCTGCAGCCTGCTCCCCAAGTGCTCCGTGCCCCCCTGCAGCCTGCTCCCCAAGTGCTCCGTGCCCCCCTGCAGCCTGCTCCCCAAGTGCTCCGTGCCCCCCTGCTGCCTGCTCCCCAAGTGCTCCATGCCCCCCTGCAGCCTGCTCCCCAAGAGCTCCGTGCCCCCCTGCAGCCTGCTCCCCAAGTGCTCCGTGCCCCCCTGCAGCCTGCTCCCCAAGTGCTCCGTGCCCTCCTGCAGCCTGCTCCCCAAGTGCTCCGTGCCCCCCTGCAGCCTGCTCTCCAAGAGCTCCGTGCCCCCCTGCAGCCTGCTCCCCAAGAGCTCCATGCCCCCCTGCAGCCTGCTCCCCAAGAGCTCCGTGCCCCCCTGCAGCCTGCTCCCCAAGTGCTCCGTGCCCCCCTGTAGCCTGCTCCACAAGTGCTCCGTGCCCCCCTGCAGCCTGCTCCCCAAGTGCTCCGTGGCCCCTGCAGCCTGCTCCCCAAGAGCTCCGTGCCCCCTCCCCTGCTCCCCAAGTGCTCCGTGCCCCCCTCCACTGCTCCCCAAGAGCTCCGTGCCCCCCTCCCCTGCTCCCCAGGTGCTCCGTGCCCCCTGCAGCCTGCTCCCCAAGTGCTCCGTGCCCCCCTGCAGCCTGCTCCCCAAGAGCTCCGTGCCACCCTGCAGCCTGCTCCCCAAGTGCTCCGTGCCCCCCTGCAGCCTGCTCCCCAAGTGCTCCGTGCCCCCCTGCAGCCTGCTCCCCAAGTGCTCCGTGCCCCCCTGCAGCCTGCTCCCCAAGTGCTCCGTGCCCCCCTGCAGCCTGCTCCCCAAGAGCTCCGTGCCCCCCTGCAGTCTGCTCCCCAAGAGCTCCGTGCCCCCCTCCCCTGCTCCCCAGGTGCTCCGTGCCCCCCTGCAGCCTGGTCCCCTAATGCTCCATGCCCCCCTCCCCTAATGCTCTATGCCCCCCTCCCCTGCTCCCCAAGTGCTCCGTGCCCCCTTCCCCTGCTCCCCAAGAGCTCCGTGCCCCCCTCCCCTGCTCCCCAAGAGCTCCGTGCCCCCCTTCCCTGCTCCCCAAGAGCTCCGTGCCCCCCTCCCCTGCTCCCCAGGTGCTCCGTGCCCCCCTGCAGCCTGCTCCCCAAGTGCTCCGTGCCCCCTGCAGCCTGCTCCCCAAGTGCTCCGTGCCCCCCTGCAGCCTGCTCCCCAAGAGCTCCGTGCCCCCCTGCAGCCTGCTCCCCAAGTGCTCTGTGCCCCCCTGCAATCTGCTCCCCAAGAGCTCCGTGCCCCCCTCCCCTGCTCCCCAGGTGCTCATTGCCCCCCTGCAGCCTGGTCCCCTAATGCTCCATGCCCCCCTCCCCTAATGCTCCATGCCCCCCTCCCCTGCTCCCCAAGTGCTCCGTGCCCCCTCCCCTGCTCCCCAAGAGCTCCGTGCCCCCCTCCCCTGCTCCCCAAGAGCTCCGTGCCCTCCTGCAGCCTGCTCCCCTAGTGCTCCGTGCCCCCCTGCAGCCTGCTCCCCAAGTGCTCCGTGCCCCCTGCAGCCTGCTCCCCAAGTGCTCCGTGCCCCCCTGCAGCCTGCTCCCCAAGTGCTCCGTGCCCCCCTGCAGCCTGCTCCCCAAGTGCTCTGTGCCCCCCTGCAGCCTGCTCCCCAAGTGCTCCGTGCCCTCCTGCAGCCTGCTCCCCAAGTGCTCCGTGCCCCCCTGCAGCCTGCTCCCCAAGTGCTCCGTGCCCCCCTGCAGCCTGCTCCACAAGTGCTCCGTGCCCCCCTGCAGCCTGCTCCCCAAGTGCTCCGTGCCCCCCTGCAGCCTGCTCCCCAAGTGCTCCGTGCCCCCCTGCAGCCTGCTCCCCAAGAGCTCCGTGCCCCCCTGCAGCCTGCTCCCCAAGTGCTTCGTGCCCCCCTGCAGCCTGCTCCCCAAGTGCTCCGTGCCCCCCTGCAGCCTGCTCCCCAAGTGCTCCGTGCCCCCCTGCAGCCTGCTCCCCAAGTGCTCCGTGCCCCCTCACAAGTGCTCCGTGCCCCCTGCTCCCCAAGTGCTCAGTGCCCCACTCCCCTGCTCCCCAAGTGCTCCGTGCCTCCCACTGCTGCACCCCAGGTGCTCCTTCCCCCCCTGCAGCCTGGCCCCTAGTGCTCCCCTCCCCTGCTCCCCAGGTGGTCCGTGCCTCCCACTGCTGCACCCCAGGTGCTCCTCCCCCCCTGCAGCCTGGCCCCTAGTGCTCCCCTCCCCTGCTCCCCAGGTGGTCCGTGCCCTCCTCCGCTGTTCCCCAAGTGCTCCGTGCCCCCTGCAGCCTTGTCCCCTAGTGCTCCGTGCCCCCCCTGCAGCCAGCTCCCCAGGTGCTCCATGCCCCCCTGCAGCCTGGTCCCCTAGTGCTCCCCTCCCCTGCTCCCCAGGTGGTCCGTGCCCTCCTCCGCTGCAGTCTGCTCCCTCCATGTGCCTAATTTGTTCCACAGCTCTATAGAAGAGAATTTGTTACCTGTCATAACAGCGAACTCAATTTGAAGTGCGCGCCAAGAAACGCTGCAGTGTGTGAGTCACATGGTCTGGTCACATGGTCTGGTCACATGGCCTGTGACGTCACCGGCTCACATCTACAGAAGGGGAACCAGTCCCTTCCCTGTCCTGGTCGGTAGCGTATAGTTACCACCTTCGTGGAGATGACTAGTTTCCCTTCATGGAGAGGACCTTTCTCATAGTCCCTGAGTCCATGTCACCAACTATTTGTAATAGGATCCCTATAAAAAAAGTCTTATGTGTATGGAGATTGCAGGCTGGGTGCGGTTATTTATTTTATATACAAAGTCATACATGCCTACCTGACCCTCTCCATGAGGGAGAAAATGCTCTGTTCCTGAACTTTCCTGGTAATGTATGATTGCCATCACCTGTGGTGAAACACCTTTCTTATCAATTAACTAGCTCACCACAGGTGATGGCAATCATACATTACCAGGAAAGTCCAGGAACAGATCATTTTCTCCCTCATGGACAGGGTCAGGTAGGCAAGTATGTACAAAGTGGGTGGCCTGGTTTGTTCTGCCATACTGCCTGCCATAGATAAATTTCATAGCAGCAATTACTGTTTGTAATGGTGGTGAGGTAACGCTGGGAGATTCTCTAGAACACAGCAGTGGCGCACCCAGGGGGGGTTTCCGAGTACCCAGAAACCCCCCCCCCCCCCCACTAAAAAAAAAAATATTTTTTTTTTTTTTAGCTGCATGAGTATTATTAATGACTGTCTAGCGTCCTCTGCAGCCTGCTGTCTTCCTGGTGGCACTTGCAAGTGCAATAAAAGTTTACTTTATTTTAATTATAGTACATATATATCCATGTGCCTACATATATACACATGTGTATATATATACATACATACATACATATAAACACACACACACTTATGATATATATATATATATACATGTGTATATATATGTGTACTGTATGTGTGTGTATATATATGCGGAAAGTTGGTGGTGGTAAATGGCGCTAGACCCTTCTTAGGATGACTAATCCTTTTGTCTATGGTCAATTTCTTATGTCTAAAAAATACACTCCCCCACTATTATATTTCGTGGGGTGGCAGCCCTTTTCTCCAGTGGTTAGCTGTTCAAGCCCACCAGTGGTAGATCTGGAAAACAAAAGGTGAGAATAGGCGCCTCCTAGTGTAATATTATATATATAGTGTGACCATCACCCTTGATATCACCCTGTAGAGTGGAACTGTACCGTGTATGGTGGAATTCCAACTCTCACACAGAGCAGAGCAGGGGGCAGAGGACAGGGCTCAGCAGAGGCGAAATCATGGATAAAGGAAGATTAACAGGAGATCATTGAGATCACTGGTGACGCCGTTCAAATTGTGACTTCATGCTATTCTGAAGGTGGTTGGAATTCCACCATACACGGTACAGTTCCACTCTACAGGGTGATATCAAGGGTGATGGTCACACTATATATATAATATTACACTAGGAGGCGCCTATTCTCACCTTTTGTTTTCCATATATATATATATATATATATATATGTATGCATGTTTAATATGCTATGTATATGTGTATATGGGTTCACTACGATCTCCCGGCGGCTGGCCTCCCGGCGACCAGCATACCGGCGCCGGGAGGCCGGCCGCCGGCTTACCAACAGTGTGGCGAGCGCAAATGAGCCCCTTGCGGGCTCGCTACGCGCGCCACACTATTCTATTCTCCCTCCAGGGGGTCGTGGACCCCCACGAGGGAGAATAAGTGTCGGTATGCCGGCGGTCAGGCTCCCGGCGCCGGTATGCTGGTCGCCGGGAGCCCGACCGCCGGCATACTGAAGACCACCCGTGTATATGTATGTGTGTGTGTATGTATATATATATATATGTGTGTGTGTAGATATATGTATATATATATATATATATATATGTGTAGATAGATAGATATATATATATATATATATATATATATATATATATATATGTACACACACACACACACACACACACACACACACACACACACACACACAAACACGCTAGTTTTACGGACCCAGCATATACTGGATCACCTAAGTCCCCACCCGCGTGATTGGCTCCGCCCAGTTCTGGAAACCCCCCCATGCAAATCCTGCGTTTGCCACTGCACAGGTTCTCAAACTCGGTCCTTAGGACCCCACGCGGTGCATGTTTTGCAGGTCTCACAAAATCGCAAGTGAAATAATTAACTCCACCTGCGGACCTATTAAAATGTGTCAGTGAGTAATTAATACACCTGTGCACTTGCTGGGTTACCTGCAAAACATGCACTGTGTGGGGTCCTTAGGACCGAGTTTGAGAACCTGTGCTTTAGAACATAGGTTCTCAAACTCGTTCCTCAGGACCCCACACAGTGCATGTTTTGCAGGTAACCTAGCAGGTGCACAGGTGTACTAATTACTCACTGACACATTTTAAAAGGTCCGCAGGTGGAGTTAATTATTTCACTTGCGATTCTGTGAGGAGACCTGGAAAACATGCACTGTGTGGGGTCCTGAGGACCGAGTTTGAGAACCTGTGCTCTAGAACAGTGGTTCTCAAACTCGGTCCTCGGGACCCCACACAGTGCATGTTTTGCAGGTAACCCAGCAGGTGCACAGGTGTATTAATTACTCACTGACACGTTTTAAAAGGTCCACAGGTGGAGCTAATTATTTCACTTGCGATTCTGTGAGGAGACCAGCAAAACATGCACTGTGTGGGGTCCTGAGGACCGAGTTTGAGAACCTGTGCTCTAGAAGACTGATAGTACTCCTGTTAGTAAGGTGGATATCTGATTGGTTGCTGTAGGATAGGTAGAGCGCTGATTTGTTGCTGCAGGCAAAATCACTTTTCTTTAAAAGTTTTCATACTTGTCACTTTATTGCAGGGTCAGAGCTAAATCAGCAAACTTATTATCCTTTATTTATATGGTGCCACAAAAGATTTGCAGCGTCCATTACACAGTACATAAAGCAAAACAAGAAAGCAGTGACTTACAGTTCAAGACGATATAGGACTCAGGGTATATAAACATATAGCTGCATCAGCAGGCGACACTGACATCATACCTCTCAACAACTGTGCCGAATACAGCTGGACAGTCCTGCTAATTGAACCCTGTCTCACCTGGGGGTGGTGGGGGGAGAGATTGGGAGAGCCAGTGATCACTGCTGCTCTGCAAAGCAGCCGGTAGTCACTGAATAGATGCCGTGCATGTGAAGGGAGGGTTAGCTGGGGGCTGCTCAGGAGGTGAGGGTGTGGTGTCACATTGCTAGGCCCTGGCAACCCCTCCTGAGGCCCTGCCTCTTTTCAGTCATGGTCGCCCCTCTGCATACCCTCCAACATGACCCATTCCACTAGGTACAAAATGCTCTGTTCCTGGTTTTTCTTGCCAGTGGCAGTTACAGAGGTGGGGTTGCAGCACATTCCAAAATTCAAACAGGGGAGCCACACCAACTGTCAGTGAACCCTGGCCAGTGATGTTTGGGGCAGCAGTTGGTGTGGCTCCCCTATTTGAATTTTGGACTGTGCTGCAGCCTCATCTCTGGAGCCACCACTGGAAAAAAGTCCAGGAACAGAGCATTTCTCTATCGTCCTTGTGGATGCTGGGGTTCCTGAAAGGACCATGGGGAATAGCGGCTCCGCAGGAGACAGGGCACAAAAAGTAAAGCTTTCCGATCAGGTGGTGTGCACTGGCTCCTCCCCCTATGACCCTCCTCCAGACTCCAGTTAGATTTTTGTGCCCGGCCGAGAAGGGTGCAATCTAGGTGGCTCTCCTAAAGAGCTGCTTAGAGAAAGTTTAGCTTAGGTTTTTTATTTTACAGTGAGTCCTGCTGGCAACAGGATCACTGCAACGAGGGACTTAGGGGAGAAGGAGTGAACTCACCTGCGTGCAGGATGGATTGGCTTCTTGGCTACTGGACATCAGCTCCAGAGGGACGATCACAGGTACAGCCTGGATGGTCACCGGAGCCGCGCCGCCGGCCCCCTTGCAGATGCTGAAGTAAGAAGAGGTCCAGAATCGGCGGCTGAAGACTCCTGCAGTCTTCTAAAGGTAGCGCACAGCACTGCAGCTGTGCGCCATTTTCCTCTCAGCACACTTCACACGGCAGTCACTGAGGGTGCAGGGCGCTGGGAGGGGGGCGCCCTGGGAGGCAAATGAAAACCTTTTTTGGCGAAAAATACCTCACATATAGCCTCCGGAGGCTATATGGAGATATTTAACCCCTGCCAAGATTCACTAAATAGCGGGAGACGAGCCCGCCGAAAAAGGGGCGGGGCCTATCTCCTCAGCACACAGCGCCATTTTCTCTCACAGAAAGCCTGGAGAGAAGGCTCCCAGGCTCTCCCCTGCACTGCACTACAGAAACAGGGTTAAAACAGAGAGGGGGGGCACTGTTTTTGGCGATATTGAGATATATATAAAGATGCTATAAGGGAAAACACTTATATAAGGTTGTCCCTATATAATTATAGCGTTTTGGTGTGTGCTGGCAAACTCTCCCTCTGTCTCCCCAAAGGGCTAGTGTGGGTCCTGTCCTCTGTCAGAGCATTCCCGGTGTGTGTGCTGTGTGTCGGTACGTGTGTGTCGACATGTATGAGGACGATGTTGGTGAGGAGGCGGAGAAATTGCCTGTAATGGTGATGTCACTCTCTAGGGAGTCGACACCGGAATGGATGGCTTATTTAGGGAATTACGTGAGAATGTCAACACGCTGCAAGGTCGGTTGACGACGTGAGACGGCCGACAAACTATTAGTACCGGTCCAGGCGTCTCAGAAACACCGTCAGGGGCGTTAAAAACGCCCATTTACCTCAGTCGGTCGACACAGACACAGACACGGACACTGAATCCAGTGTCGACGGTGAATAAACAAACGTATTTCTCATTAGGGCCACACGTTAAGGGCAATGAAGGAGGTGTTGCATATTTCTGATACTACAAGTACCACAAAAAAGGGTATTATGTGGGAGTGAAAAAACTACCTGTAGTTTTTCCTGAATCAGATAAAATAAAATGAAGTGTGTGATGATGCGTGGGGTTACCCCGATAGCAAATATTGGCGTTATACCCTTTCCCGCCAGAAATTAGGGCGCATTGGGAAACACCCCTTAGGGTGATAAGGCGCTCACACGCTTATCAAGTGGCGTTACCGTCTCCAGATACGGCCGCCCTCAAGGAGCCAGCTGATAGGAAGCTGGAAAGATATCCTAAAAAGTATATACACACATACGGTGGTTATACTGCGACCAGCGATCGCCATCAGCCTGGAGATGCAGTGCTGGGTTGGCTTGGTCGGATTCCCTGACTGAAAATATTTTATTCATATAGAGCATTTAATAGGATGCATTCTATATATATGTACGTGAGATGCACAGAGGGATATTTGCTCTCTGGCATCAAGATAAGTACGTTGTCCATATCACCCAGAAGATGTCATGGACACGACAGTGGTCAGGTGATACAGATCCCATACGGCACATGGAAGTATTGCCGTATAAAGGGAAGGAGTTAGTTGGGGTCGGTCCATCGGACCTGGGGACCACGGCAACAGCTGGGAAATCCAACCTTTTTACCCCAAGTTACATCTCAGCTGAAAAAGACACCGTTTTTTCAGCCTCAATCCTTCCTTTCCCATGAGGGCATGCAGGCAGAGGGCCAGTCATATCTGCCCAGACATAGAGGTAAGGGAAGTAGACTGCAGCAGGCAGCCCCTTCCCAGGAAAAGAAGCCCTCCACCGCGTCTGCCAAGTCCTCAGCATGACGCTGGGGCCATGCAAGCGGACTCAAGGTGGGGGGGTAGTCTCAAGAGTCTCAGCGCGCAGTGGGATCACTCGCAGGTTGACCCCTAGATAGTACAAGTATTATCCCAGGGGTACAGATTGGAGAGTCGAGACATCTTCTCCTCGCAGGTTTCTGAAGTCTGCTTTACCAACGGCTCCCTCCGACAGGGAGGCAGCATTGGAAACAATTCACAAGCTGTATATCCAGCAGGTGATAAATCAAAGTACCCCTCCTACAACAAGGAAAAGGGTATTATTTTTCCACACTATATTGTGGTACTGACGCCAGACGGCTTGGTGAGACATAGTCTAAACTGAAATCTTTGAACACTTACATAAAAGGTTCAAATCGAGATGGAGTCACTCAGAGCAGTGATAGCGAACCGGAAAAAAGGGGACTATATGGTGTCCCTGGACATCAAGGATTACCTCCATGTCCAAATTTGCCCTTCTCAACAAGGGTACCTCTGGTTCGTGGTACAGAACTGTCAATATCAGTTTCAGACGATGCCGTTTGAATTATCCACGGCACCCCGGGCCTTTTACCAAGGTAATGGCCGAAAAGATGTTTCTTCAAAGAAAAAAGGCATCTAAATTATCCCTTACTTGGACGATATCCTGAAAAGGGCAAGTTCCAGAGAACAGTTGGAGGTCGGAAGAGCACTATCTAAAGTAGTTCTACGACAGCACGACTGGATTCTAAATATTCCAAGAATCGCAGCTGTTTTCCGACGATACGTCTGCTGTTCCTAGGAATGATTCTGGGCATAGTCCAGAAAAAGGTGTTCCTCCGGGAGGAAAAAGCCAAGGAGTTATTCGACCTAGTCAGAAACCTCCTAAAACCAGGCCAAGTATCAGTGCATCAATGCACAGGAGTCCTGGGAAAAATGGTGGCTTCTTACGAAGCGATTCCATTCGGCAGATCTCAGGGGATTTGCTGGACGAATGGTCCGGATCGCATTTTCAGATGCATCAGCGGATAATCCTGTCTCCAAGGACAAGGGTGTCTCTTCTGTGGGGGCTGCAGAGTGCTCATCTTTTAGAGGGCAGCACACTCAGCATTCAGGACTGTGTTCTGGGGACCACGGATACCAGCCTGAGAGGCTGGGGAGTAGTCACACAGGAAAAAAAAAAAAAAATTTCCAAGGAAGTGTGGTTAAGTCTGGAGACTTCTCTCCACATGAATATACTGGAGCTAAGGGCAATTTACAATGCTCTGAGCCTAGGAAGACTCCTGCTTCAAAGTCAACCGGTGCTGATCCAGTAGGACATCATCATGGCGGTCGCCCACGTTATCAGACGGGGCGACACAAGAAGCAGGAGGGCAATGACAGCAAGGATTCTTCGCTGGGCGGAAAATCATGTGATAACACTGTCAGCAGTGTTCATTCCGGGAGTGGGCAACTGGGAAGATTTCCTCAGCATAAATGAATTCCACCCGGAAAAGTGGAAACTTAATCTGGAAGTTTCCACATGATTGTAAACCGTTGGGAAAGACCAAAGGTGGTTATGATGGCGTCCCACCTGAAGCGCCAGGTCAAGAGACACTCAGGCAATAGCTGGGACGCTCTGGTAACACCGTCGGTGTACCAGTCGGTGTATGTGTTCCATCCTCTGCTTTTCATACCCAATGTATTGAAAATGATAGGAAGGAGAGGAGTAAGAACTATACTCGTGGCTCCGGTTTGGCCAAGAAGGACTTGGTTCCCGGAACTTCAAGAGATACTAAGAAGGGTCTTGATTCGGCAAGAACCGTGTCTGTTCCGGGACTTACCGCAGCTGCGTTGACGCCAAGGCGGGTGAACGCCGGATCCTAAGGGAAAGAGGCATTCCGGAAGAGGTCATCCCTACCCTGGTCAGAGCCAGGAAGGAGGTGACCGCACAACATTATCACCACTTAGGTGAAAATATGTGCCAGGGTGTGAGTCCAGGAAGGCTCCACGGAAGAATTTCAACTAGGTTAATTTCTACATTTCCTGCAAACAGGAGTGTCTATGGGTCTCAAATTGGGTCCATTAAGGTTCAAATTTCGGCCTGTTGATTTTCTTCCAGAAAGAAATTGGCTTCAGTTCCTGAAGTCCAGAAGTTGTTAAGGGAGTACTGCATATACAGCCCCTTTGATGTCTCCAGTGGCACTGGGCGATCTCAACGTAGTTTTGGGATTCCTAAAAAATCACATTGGTTTAAACAACTCAAATCTGTGGATTTGATATATCTCACATGGAAAATGACCATGCTGTTGGTCCTGGCCTCGGCCAGGCGAGTGTCAGAATTGGCGGCTTTATCTCACAAAGCCATATCTGATTGTCCATTCGGACAGAGCAAAGCTGCGGACTCGTCCCCAGTTTCTCCTTAAGGTGGTGTCAGCGTTTCACCTGAACCAGCTTATTGTGGTACCTGCGGCTACTAGGGACTTGGAGGACTCCAAGTTGCTGGATGTTATCAGGGCCCTGAAAATATAGTTTCCAGGTTGGCTGGAGTCAGGAAATCTGACTTGCTGTTTATCCTGTATGCACCCAACAATGCTGGGTGCTTCTGCTTCTAAGCAGTCGATTGCTCGTGGGATTGGTAGCACAATTCAACTTGCACATTCTGTGGCAGGCCTGCCACAGTCTAAATCTGTTAAGGCCCATTCCACAAGGAAGGTGGGCTCATCTTGGGCGGCTGCCCGAGGGGTCTCGGCATTACAACTTTGCCGAGCAGCTACGTGGTCGGGGGAGAACACGTTTGTAAAATTCTACAAATTTGATACCCTGGCAAAAGAGGACCTGGAGTTCTCTCATTCGGTGCTGCAGAGTCATCCGCACTCTCCCGCCCGTTTGGGAGCTTTGGTATAATCCCCATGGTCCTTTCAGGAACCCCAGCATCCACAAGGACGATAGAGAAAATAAGAATTTACTTACCGATAATTCTATTTCTCGGAGTCCGTAGTGGATGCTGGGCGCCCATCCCAAGTGCGGATTATCTGCAATACTTGTACATAGTTATTGCTAACTAAATCGGGTTATTGTTGTTGTGAGCCATCTTTTCAGAGGCTCCGCTGTTATCATACTGTTAACTGGGTTCAGATCACAGGTTGTACAGTGTGATTGGTGTGGCTGGTATGAGTCTTACCCGGGATTCAAAATTCCTCCCTTATTGTGTACGCTCGTCCGGGCACAGTACCTAACTGGAGTCTGGAGGAGGGTCATAGGGGGAGGAGCCAGTGCACACCACCTGATCGGAAAGCTTTACTTTTTGTGCCCTGTCTCCTGCGGAGCCGCTATTCCCCATGGTCCTTTCAGGAACCCCAGCATCCACTACGGACTCCGAGAAATAGAATTATCGGTAAGTAAATTCTTATTTTTGTACCTAATGGAATAGGTCATGTTGGAGGGTATGATCTCTGGCGCAGCAGATCCTGGCTCAGAGTCGAGAGTTGGGAGGTATGCTGAAATGAGTGGGTGGCAAAAAAAAACGAGGGCTTTGGTGCCACCAAGGGGAGTATGGAGTAGAAGGTGGTTTAAATAAGAGAAGGAAATGTGGCGTGGCTTGACACAGCATGGTGCATACCTCCCAACTGTCCCGATTTTCGCGGGACAGTCCCGTTTTTTGGGGACTGTCCCACCCGCGGGCCACAGTGTCCCGCGGTGAGGGGGGCAGTTAGGAGGTTCCTGCACTCGCTGCTCTGCTTAGCAGAGCAGCGGTGAATAGACGCAGCGTCTATTCAGTGGAGTCAGAGGGAGAGGGGACGTGCCAGCGGCTCACAGAGCACTGGACATGCCCCCTCAGTGACTAAAACGGGGCGTGGCTCGCGATCGCGGGTCCTCCCGCGAAGCCACGCCCCTTTTGTAGGCCACGCCCCTTTCGGAAACACGCGCGGCTCCACCGTGCGAGTGTCCCGCTCCACAAACTATCAAAGTTGGGAGGTATGCATGGTGTAGGCAGCTTCCTGCCAGAGCTCCTGCTAACATCCTGATTTATCTCCTGTTTCCCTGGTGTTATGTGGCTGAAAATTTCTGCAAGAGTGCAGTACCCCCCTCTGCTCCTGCAGTGTGAATTTGGGGATCCTCTGTGCCAAGAGTCCTAACTTACTGGCTGGTGAAGTCTGTGACTGGATCCTGAGGCAGACTCTGCTCTCAGTGTGGCTGTTGCTCCTGCTGCAGCTCTGCCCTCACTCAGCTGCTGGGGCCAGTGTGCTCAGGGCTGGTGAGCTTGTATTATACACAGCACACATTCCACTGCCTGTCCCCTTCTCCCCTGGTGCGGATATTACTGAGCACATAGTATTACAGAGACAACACTCCCTGTGAATTTGGGACAGCGCTTTAACTATAACCGTAGTGCAGGGAAGAGCACTGTATGCCTGGCTCCCTCTCACCTCTAGAACACATTTGCTGGACTCACACGCCTGCGTTCTTTGCATGAGCCGAGCTCCTGTGTGTATAGCTCTGCTCCCTTTCTACCAGTGGATCTTCCTCTTGCTCCTACAGTATATTGCTTCTTCCCCCTGCAGCCATGTTTAATCCTGTTCATACTTCTGGACATTCGGTCTCAATCATCCTGAAGGCTATTGCGGAATCCGAGCAAAGGGTTCTTAATATGTTTGGAGTAGAGACTGTTGCAGGAACTGGTTCTCCTGTGGGGTCCACCTACCCGCCGGTGCTGTTACCCTCGGAACCTTTGGGGGAGCTTGTATCCGTGGGGCCTGCCGCTCTGCTACAGTCGATGCTTAATGCTGGAGGTTCCTCCGACGAACGCATTGTGAACAAAATGGGGGAGTTGCGGATTCTTCCTGCGCATATTCACCGTTATTTGCAGTGTGTGATGGCGCGTGAGATGTCGGTGACTGCCTCCATCTCATCATTGGTGACTGTATGGACCTCCATTGCAATTTTCTTTGAGGGTCAGCAGTGTGACTTTCTTGATAATGGGGGAGAACGGTATTGTATCACTTTGCAGTTAATTGTGATGTTTGGGTGAGGGATGGTTCTCCATTCTACATTTACCGTGGAACTGTGGCCTATCCTCTTATCTATCTGGCTTATGCTGTGCGGGATGGTTGCTGGCTCCACTACCTCCCTGAATAATGCTCGTGTACCGCTAAATGACTTGATTCCAGAGTGGGCTTATCCTCCGGACTGATTTTCTTTCTTTCCAAGTCTGTATGATACCTCACTGGTTACCGGGTCCTTGGCTGTGTTCTATTTTATTGTTGATACTTTCTTAAATACTATGTTCTATTCTGTTGTTTGTATGTCTTACCATTGATATAATTTCGTTATTTGATGGTTCTAAGATATGTTTTATTTGACCATCGCTTATTTAAGGGTTACATATCCCTATATACTGTTGTATCTGTAGGGTGCTACCAGCACTATTCCTTATATTTCCGGGTTGCTTATCATATCTCCATATTTGCATATTCATTTATTATTTTTATATTTTATTGTCATATGAGGGAGATCTACTCTATTTACTGTTCGGCCATATTTCTTCTTTTTATTTTATTTGCCCCAGTCACTTATTTTTGCCATTTATCCTGGTATTAGGGAAGGGAGGGAGGGGGGTGTTAGACAGTTAGGTCACGTAGTTTAATGGGGGGGGAGGGGGGATCCAGGTATACCTAGGTTGGGGATAGGCTATACAGGGTGGGGGGTTTTGAGGTGGGTTGTTTTGGGGGTTTTTGTTTTATCTCTAGGAGAGGCAGAGGTCTTAGGATTTTAATTATTTCTTATCTTCTTTTTTTTTTTTTTTCTGTATACTCAGGCTGGTGTTTTATCTATAGTTTGCAGTACCAATACTTTTGTATTTTCTCTGACGTCCTAGTGGATGCTGGGAACTCCGTAAGGACCATGGGGAATAGACGGGCTCCGCAGGAGACTGGGCACTCTAAAAGAAAGATTAGGTACTATCTGGTGTGCACTGGCTCCTCCCTCTATGCCCCTCCTCCAGACCTCAGTTAGAATCTGTGCCCGGCCAGAGCTGGGTGCTCCTAGTGGGCTCTCCTGAGCTTGCTAGAAAAGAAAGTATTTGTTAGGTTTTTTATTTTCAGTAAGATCTGCTGGCAACAGACTCACTGCTACGTGGGACTGAGGGGAGAGAAGCAAACCTACCTGCTTGCAGCTAGCTTGTGCTTCTTAGGCTACTGGACACCATTAGCTCCAGAGGGTTCGAACACAGGGCCCGTCCTCGATCGTCCGTTCCCGCCGTCGCGCCGCCGTCCCCCTTGCAGAGCCAGAAGACAGAAGAGAACGACGAAAACGGCGACTGAAGACTCCTGTCTTCATTAAGGTAGCGCACAGCACCGCAGCTGTGCGCCATTGCTCCCACAGCACACCACACACTCCGGTCACTGTAGGGTGCAGGGCGCTGGGGGGGGGCGCCCTGGGCAGCAATAAGAATACCTTTTGGCACTAAATACACATAATACAGTCTGAAAACTGTATATGTGTAAAAACCCCCGCCATTAAGCTATATAAAACGCGGGACAGAAGCCTGCCGCTGAGGGGGCGGGGCCTTCTTCCTCAGCACACCAGCGCCATTTTCCCTTCACAGCTCCGCTGGAAGCAGCTCCCCAGGCTCTCCCCTGCAGTATCCTGATACAAGAAGGGTAAAAAAGAGAGGGGAGGCACATAAATTTAGGCGCAAATAAGACATATAAGGCAGCTATTGGGAAAAATCACTCATTATAGTGTAAATCCCTGTGTTATATAGCGCTGTGGTGTGTGCTGGCATACTCTCTCTCTGTCTCCCCAAAGGACTTTGTGGGGTCCTGTCCTCAGTCAGAGCATACCCTGTGTGTGTGCGGTGTGTCGGTACGGCTGTGTCGACATGTTTGATGAGGAGGGTTACGTGGAGGCGGAGCAGGGGCAGATAAGTGTGGTGTCTCCCCCGATGGGGCCGACACCGGATTGGATGGATATGTGGAAGGTCTTAACCGACAGTGTCAACTCCTTACATAAAAGGTTCGATGACGCAGCAGCCTTGGGACAGCCGGGATCTCAGCCCGCGCCTGCCCAGGCGACTCAGAGGCCATCAGGGGCTCATAAACGCCCGCTAGCTCAGATGGTAGACACAGATGTCGACACGGAGTCTGACTCCAGTGTAGATGAGGATGAGACAAATGTACAGTCTACAAAGGCCATCCAATGCATGATTACTGCATTGAAAGATGTATTGCACATTTCTGACGTTAACCCGGTTACTACCAAGAAGGGTATTATGTTTGGGGAGAAAAAGCAGCCAGTGACTTTTCCCCCATCTGATGAATTAAATGAATTGTGTGAAGAAGCGTGGAGTTCCCCTGATAAAAAAATAGTGATTTCTAAGAGGTTACTGATGGCGTACCCTTTCCCGCTAACGGACAGGTTACGTTGGGAAACATCCCCTAGGGTGGACAAGGCGCTCACACGCTTATCAAAAAAGGTGGCACTGCCGTCTCAGGATACGGCCGCCCTAAAGGAGCCTGCGGATAGAAAGCAGGAAGCTATCCTGAAGTCTGTGTATACACACTCGGGTACTATATTGAGACCTGCTATTGCTTCAGCATGGATGTGTAGTGCTGCAGCAGCATGGACTGATACCCTGTCAGACAACATTGATTCCCTCGACAGGGATACTATTTTGCTAACCATAGAACATATAAAAGACGTCGTCTTATATATGCGGGATGCACAGAGGGACATTTGCCTGCTGGCATCTAGAATTAATGCAATGTCCATTTCTGCCAGGAGAGTATTATGGACTCGGCAGTGGACAGGTGATGCTGATTCTAAAAAACACATGGAGGTTTTGCCTCCTCAGGTTCCCTCACAGCCTAAGAAAGCACCGTATTATCAAATGCAGTCCTTTCGGCCTCAGAAAGGCAAGCGGGTCAGAGGCGCATCCTTTCTGGCCAGAGGCAGGGGTAGAGGAAAGAAGCTGCACCAGGCAGCCAGTTCCCAGGAACAAAAATCCTCCCCCGCTTCCACTAAGTCCACCGCATGACGCTGGGGCTCCACAGGCGGAGCCAGGTGCGGTGGGGGCGCGTCTCCGAAACTTCAGCAACCAGTGGGTTCGCTCACAGGTGGATCTCTGGGCTGTACAAATTGTATCTCAGGGATACAAGCTGGAGTTCGAGGCGACTCCCCCTCGCCGTTACCTCAAATCAGCCTTGCCAGCTGCTCCCAGGGAAAGGGAGGTAGTACTGGCGGCTATTCACAAGCTGTACCTCCAGCAGGTGATAATCAAGGTTCCCCTCCTTTAACAGGGACGGGGTTACTATTCCACAATGTTTGTGGTACCGAAACCAGACGGTTCGGTGAGACCCATTCTGAATTTAAAATCCTTGAACACTTATATAAAGAAGTTCAAGTTCAAAATGGAATCGCTCAGGGCGGTTATTGCAAGCCTGGAAGAGGGGGATTTTATGGTGTCGCTGGACATCAAGGATGCTTACTTGCATGTCCCCATTTACCCACCTCACCAGGAGTACCTCAGGTTTGTTGTACAGGACTGTCATTACCAATTCCAGACGTTGCCGTTTGGTCTGTCCACGGCACCGAGAGTATTTACCAAGGTAATGGCCGAAATGATGATACTCCTTCGGAAGAAGGGAGTTATAATTATCCCGTACTTGGATGATCTCCTTATAAAGGCGAGGTCCAGAGAGCAGTTGTTGGTCAGCGTAGCACTCTCTCAGGAGATGTTGCAACAGCACGGCTGGATTCTGAATATCCCAAAGTCGCAGCTGATTCCTGCGATGCGTCTGCTTTCCCTGGGCATGATTCTGGACACAGAACAGAAGAAGGTGTTTCTCCCGGTGGAGAAGGCCCAGGAATTGTCATCTCTGGTCAGGGACCTCCTGAAACCAAAACAGGTGTCGGTGCATCACTGCACGCGACTCCTGGGAAAGATGGTGGCTTCTTACGAAGCAATTCCCTTCGGCAGGTTCCATGCAAGGATCTTTCAGTGGGATCTGTTAGACAAATGGTCCGGATCGCATCTTCAGATGCATCGGTTGATCACCCTGTCCCCGAGGGCCAGGGTGTCTCTGCTGTGGTGGCTGCAGAGTGCTCATCTTCTCGAGGGCCGCAGATTCGGCATACAGGACTGGGTCCTGGTGACCACGGATGCAAGCCTCCGAGGATGGGAGGCAGTCACTCAGGGAAGAAACTTCCAAGGACAGTGGTCAAGTCAGGAGACTTCACTACACATAAATATACTGGAACTAAGGGCCATTTACAACGCCCTGAGTCAAGCAGAGCCCCTGCTTCAAAACCAACCAGTGCTGATTCAGTCAGACAACATCACGGCGGTCGCCCATGTAAACCGCCAGGGCGGCACAAGAAGCAGGATGGCGATGGCAGAAGCCACAAGGATTCTTCGATGGGCGGAGAATCACGTGCTAGCACTATCAGCAGTGTTCATTCCGGGAGTGAACAATTGGGAAGCAGATTTTCTCAGCAGGCACGACCTCCACCCGGGAGAGTGGGGACTTCATCCAGAAGTCTTCACACAGATTGTAAATCGTTGGGAACTGCCACAGGTGGACATGATGGCGTCCCGCCTCAACAAAAAGCTAAAAAAATATTGCGCCAGGTCAAGGGACCCTTAGGCGATAGCTGTGGACACACTTGTGACACCGTGGGTGTACCAGTCGGTTTATGTGTTCCCTCCTCTTCCTCTCATACCCAAGGTACTGAGGATAGTAAGAAAGAGAGGAGTAAGAACAATACTCATCGTTCCGGATTGGCCAAGAAAACTTGGTACCCAGAACTACAAGAAATGATCTCGGAAGACCCATGGCCTCTGCCTCTCAGACAGGACCTGTTACAGCAGGGGCCCTGTCTGTTCCAAGACTTACTGCAGCTGCGTTTGACGGCATGGCGGTTGAACGCCGGATCCTAACGGAAAAGGGCATTCCAGATGAAGTGATTCCTATGCTGATAAAAGCTTGGAAGGAGGTGACAGCAAAGCATTATCACCGCATATGGCGGAAATATGTTGCTTGGTGTGAGGCCAGGAAGGCCCCAACAGAGGAATTCCAGCGGGGTCGATTTCTGCACTTCCTACAGTCAGGGGTGACTATGGGCCTAAAATTGGGGTCCATAAAGGTCCAGATTTCGGCCCTATCTATTTTCTTTCAAAAAGAACTGGCTTCACTGCCTGAAGTTCAGACGTTTGTTAAGGGAGTGCTGCATATTCAGCCCCCTTTTGTGCCCCCAGTGGCACCTTGGGATCTTAACGTTGTGTTGGATTTCCTGAAATCCCACTGGTTTGAGCAACTTAAGATCGTGGAGCTAAAATATCTCACGTGGAAAGTGGTCATGCTATTGGCCTTAGCTTCGGCTAGGCGTGTGTCAGAATTGGCGGCTTTGTCATGTAAAAGCCCTTATCTGATCTTCCATATGGACAGGGCAGAATTGAGGACTCGTCCACAATTTCTCCCAAAGGTGGTATCAGCGTTTCATTTGAACCAGCCTATTGTGGTGCCTGCGGCTACTCGGGATTTGGAGGACTCCAAGTTACTTGATGTAGTCAGGGCTTTGAAGATCTATGTAGCCAGGATGGCTGGAGTCAGGAAAACAGACTCGCTGTTTGTCCTGCATGGTGCCAACAAGCTGGGTGCTCCTGCTTCAAGGCAAACTATTGCGCGCTGGATCTGTGACACGATTCAGCAAGCTCATTCTGCGGCAGGATTGCCGCATCCGAAATCGGTGAAAGCCCACTCCACAAGGAAGGTGGGTTCTTCTTGGGCGGCTGCCCGAGGGGTCTCGGCTTTGCAGCTTTGCCGAGCTGCTACTTGGTCGGGTTCAAACACGTTTGCAAAATTCTACAAGTTTGATACCCTGGCTAAGGAGGACCTTGTGTTTGCCCATTCGGTGCTGCAGAGTCATCCGCACTCTCCCGCCCGTTTGGAGGCTTTGGTATAATCCCCATGGTCCTTACGGAGTTCCCAGCATCCACTAGGACGTCAGAGAAAATAAGAATTTACTCACCGGTAATTCTATTTCTCGTAGTCCGTAGTGGATGCTGGGCGCCCGTCCCTAGTGCGGACTCTCTGCAATACATGTATATAGTTATTGCTTAACTTAAGGGTTTTTGTTATGAGCCATCCATTGAATGAGGCTCAGTTATTGTTCATACTGTTAACTGGGTATAGTTATCACAAGTTGTACGGTGTGATTGGTGTGGCTGGTATGAGTCTTACCCTGGATTCCAAATCCTTTCCTTGTAATGTCAGCTCTTCCGGGCACAGTTTCCCTAACTGAGGTCTGGAGGAGGGGCATAGAGGGAGGAGCCAGTGCACACCAGATAGTACCTAATCTTTCTTTTAGAGTGCCCAGTCTCCTGCGGAGCCCGTCTATTCCCCATGGTCCTTACGGAGTTCCCAGCATCCACTACGGACTACGAGAAATAGAATTACCGGTGAGTAAATTCTTATTTTTCTACGCCTCATGGGTCAGTCTTATTTTATTTTATCATTTTATCCTCAATGTGTGAGCTCACATGGCGCCTGTGGGCTCTTACTCTTACTGCTTATTGCTATAATGTAGGGTGTATTGTATATCCTGTACTATTAGACGTGTACTGCAATTGTATTCTGTGTCTCCTGTCTGAACGTACTTCTGATTGCATCCTGCATACTTTACTATACCTGCCGGTATTGTTTGTTTTATATGTATACTTTTTGTTGTTTTTTTTTTTTATTTCATATTATTCTTTTTGGGATGTTAATTTAAAACTTTCAATAAAAAATACGCAATTTAAAAAATAAATAAGAGAAGGAAATGTGATGTACTGATGTATGGAGTAAATTTTAGATGTGAAGTAGGTGGCAAAGTCTAGGACAGAGAGTGAGGAGGGGAGACAAGGCGGGGGTGGGCAGAGGAGGGAGTTGAAAGTAGAGTATCGGCATCGGGGGTTAGAGGGTGGCTCCAGTGGAACGCGAGCTCCGGGCGCCAAAAAAGTTAGAGGTTGCGCTGCTGCTCGCCACCCATCCGCTTCCCGCAGGCCACTGTACTGGCAGCAGTAGAGCAGGAGGAAGTAAAGCAGAGGGGGTGCACTCTGACTCAGACTCGGAGACTAGGTAGGGAACAGGGCAGGCCAGGGGTGACAGCGGGAGACACTGACAGCCGGCACATGCCGGAGCTCTGCCCGCCCTCTATATGTCTGTCTGCTTGTAGCTGTACAGCAGGGTTACTTCTGATCTGCAGCACCGCTCTCTGCCTACGCTGCTGCAGCACCTCTTTTTCCTGGAAGCTGCGGCACATGTCTCTTCCTCAGATGCTGCAGCAGCTCTCTTTTCCCTAGCTGCTGGAGCACCTCTTTCTGCCCTGGCTTCTGCAGAACCTCTCTCTGCCCTGACTGCTGCAGCACTTCTCTCTACATTGATGCTACAGCACCTCTCCCTGCCCCAACTGCTGCTGCAGCACCTCTCTGCATTAGAAGCTGCAGCTCCTCACTCTGTCTCTCAGGCTTCTGCAGCACCACTTTCTGCCACCCAGGCTGCTGCAGCATCTCTCCCCCTCAGGCTGCTGCGGCACAGCTCTCTCTGCCCCTCAGGCAGTTCTGGGACATTATTTTCATTGAAGCATAGTGGGATTATCAGGTCTAGGATGGCAGTTCTAGGGTATTATATTTATTGAGGCATTGGGGGATTATCAAATGGGGGGGGGCAATTTTAGTGCACTATTTTCATTGAGAGTTTGGGGAGTTTCAGGTCTGTGGACAGGTCACATTTGGGGTATTATTTTAATTGAGTCATTGGGAAATTATCACATCTGGGGGGGTCAGTTTTGGGGTATTATTTTCATTTGGAGATTGGGCAAGTTATTTTCATTGAGGAATTGGGGGGTTGTTAGGTCAGGTCAGTCGGGGCATATATGGTGTTTAGAATTGAATTGAATTAAACAAGTAAATAAATACAGCTTCTTCCATAGCAGCTTTACCATGGTGTGTAATGTGTTTAAGTGGCTCAACCATAGTGTAACGTTTATAAGGGGTTCTACTGTGTGGCATAACGTGTATAAGGGGTACTACTATGCAGTGTAATATGAATTGGTACTATTCTGTGGCCATACACCTTTCCAATGAAGCCATTATTTATTTATTATTACCAGTGCAGTGCTTTACAGATAATATTTCCCCATGGGAAGTTACAATCTATATTCTTAAACACACACACACACACACACACACACACACACACACACACACACACACACACACAACAGGGTTAATTTTTGTTGGGAGCCAATTAACCTACCAGTATATTTTTGTATTGTGAGAGCAGGGCCGTAACTATGGTTGCCCACAAATGCACTGAGGGCGCACCATCTGGCAGCACACCTGCACGGCCGCTATCTCCAGACACCCGTGTAGTGCACACACTCACTGCCGGTGCCGCCTGTGTCCCGCTGACGGCTCCGCCTGTGTCCCGCTGATGGCTCCGCCTGTGTCCCGCTGACGGCTCCGCCTGTGTCCCGCTGACGACGGCGCTGCCTGTCTCCCATCACCCATGCTGCCGCTGCTGCTGTAAAGGACCCGAGAGCTGGCCTGGCACAGGATCACTGTCTGCCTCTGCTAATTGGCCAAGCCCTGATTGCCGGCTTGGCCCCCCTGCAATTCAGTAGAGATGTGATGACGTCAGATGTCTCTCCCGGCTTACACAGAGACTCTCCCACACTGCCCTGCACCCTGCCCTACCACTGCACAGCGAGCGAGGAGCTGACCGTTGAAGGAGGAGGAGATCCTCATTTTCCTCGTTCTGGTTAGTAAATTACGAAATTACGTTTTGTAAAGAGAAAAAATACATCCATTTGAATGGGGACTCTACCGTAATGTGTAAAATATGGACGCTGTCTGCCGTAACGTGTAAAAAGGGGACGCTGACCGCCGTAATGTGTAAAAGGTGGACCCTGTCTGCCATAATGTGTAAAAAGGAGATGCTGTCTGCCATAATGTGTAAAAAGGAGATGCTGTCTGCCATAATGTGTAAAAAGGGATGCTGTCTGCCGTAATGTGTAAAAAGGTAGACTCTGCCGTAATGTGTAAAAGGGGCTCTACCTGGTGTAGTGGCATTACTGTGCGGCGAAATTTGAATAATGGAGACTACTGTGCACCATAATATGAATTGGTATTATTTTGTGGCCACACCCCTTCCCCATGAAGACACGCCCCTATATTTTGGACGGGCTCCACAAGGTCTAGAACTGGCCCATACCTCCCAATATGACCCTTTCCAGGAGGGACAGAATGCTCTGCTCCTGGACTTCCCTCTTAATGTATGATTGCCATCACCTGTGCTGAAACACCTTTCTTATCCATTAACCTGTTCAACACAGGTGCCGGCAATCATAGATTAAAAGTCCAGAAGCAGAGCATTGTGTCCCTCCTGGAGAGGGTCATGTTGGGAGGTATGCTGGCCCTGTCACCAATTTAGGATTTTGAAATATTGTTTCTTTTCAAATGTAACATGCCACCACATGTTGGCTAGGCCCCCAATTCAGTACAGGGGAAAGGAGGCATCAAAACATACCCCTGCTCCAGGCACCATGGTGACTAGCTACACCTCTGCATGCATGTCTGGTAGTGTGATCATGGGTGTGCATATGACACCAGTGGCGTAAGTTTTTCCCAGTTGTCCGGAGGCAAGATAAATATTGGTGCACATATATATATATATATATATATATATATAAGAGAGAGAAGAAAATATATGTGTATATGGAGTGTTCTAAAAAAAGAAAAAGTGTGTGTGTGTGTGTGTGTGTGTGTGTGTGTGTGTGTGTGTGTGTGTGTATATATATATATATATATATAATGTTATTTCATATGACACATTTCTTAACAGTCATTCCCAGGATTAGAACCCATGACCTGTTACATTAAAGGCAGGCAACTTACTGCAGAGGTATTTTATCCTTCCCATTCTCACTATGGCCCTCATTCTGAGTTGATCGCTCGCTAGCAGTTTTTAGCAGCCGTGCAAACACATTGTTGCCGCCCACTGGGGAGTGTATTTTCACTTTGCAGAAGTGTGAACGCTTGTGCAGCAGAGCACCTGCAAAATATTTTTGTGCTTAACAAGACCAGCCCTGTAGTTACTCTTCATGTGCGTTGATTCTAACAACTTTTGATGTCACACACCCGCCCAGCCACGCCTGCGTTTTTTCTGCCACGTCTGCATTTTACCAAACACTCCCTGAAAACGGCCAGTTGCCACCCAGAAACACCCACTTCATGTCAATCTCCTTGCGATCAGCTGTGTGTTTGGAATCGTCGCTAGAACCAGTGCAAAACCACAATGGACTTTGTACCCGTACAATGCACGTGCGTATTGCGGTGCCTACGCATGTGCAGATTAGCCATTTTTTACACTGATTGCTACGCAGCGAACAACGGCAGCTAGTGATCAATTCGGAATGACCCCCTATATGTAGCTATTTAGAAATGTCAGTTCAAAATCACTGCAACTAGGCAGATCTATGTAGTGTGCAGCCACACACTACATAGATCCATACCTCCCAACTTTGTTTCTTTGTGAAGCGGGCGCTCCCGAAAAGGGGCGTGACCTATGAAAGGGGGCGTGGCTTCGCGCGGTGGGGGCGATCGCGAGCCACGCCCCGTTTTCGTCACTGAGGGGGCATGCTCAGCGCTCTGTGAGCCGCTGGCATGCTCCTCTCCCTCTGACTCCACTGAATAGACGCTGTGCGCATGCGCACAGCGTCTATTCACCGCTGCTCTGCTAAGCAGAGCAGCGATTGACAGAGCCTCCCAACTGACCCCCCCCCCACCGCGGGACACTGTGGCCCGCGGGTGGGACAGCGGGACAGTCCCCAAAAAACGGGACTGTCCCGCGAAAATCGGGACAGTTGGGAGGTATGTAGATCTGCTCAGTCACTCCCAATGCTGATTATTTCTCTGACAATTATTTTACACGTGTCATAACCAGGATTAAAACCCACAACCTGTTACACCGGAACCAGATACCTTACTGATGGATGTCAGAGAAGTAACTTCATATAGTTATAATTCTCATGCTTCCTGTACAGGAGCAAATAGCTTCATCAGTGAGGTGTTTGCTTCCAGTGTAATAGGTTGTGGGTTCCAATCCTGCATGTGACACTTGTAAAATGTGTATCTATAATAAATAGGGAGTGACTTGTAAGGGGCAGGGAGGAAGAGATAGCAGTGGCTATCGATTAACTTAACTGAATGTTGTCGCTGAACACGTGGAACTGGAGGAGTGCCCACCCCCACCCCCACCCCCACCCCTACGGAGCAGGAGCCTGGCAAAGGCAGACTCCATTGCCTCCTACAGTTGTGCCTCTGTATGACACTCTGGGCCTGATTCTGAGTGAAATGCACCTTAAGAAATGAAGGCATTTTATGATTTCTTGGTGACTGCAAATACATTTGGACCTGAACATATGGTGTACACATGTTCACCATGAATCATCCCAAGTAGCAAATAGTTACCACTGTGTCGGAACCACTGGCATATTTATAATGGGTGCAGTGTGTGCAGTGCACACTGGTCCCCTGCACCCATTATTTTTAATATTTACTCTCCAGAATGCCGCAGCGCAGCAGCAGTGCTGCAGATATCACTGGGAAAATGGTATAGCGTAATTTTCCCGGTGTGCAGTAGGAAAATCTCAGGGAAAATGGCTGCCATGCCATTTTCCTGGAGATTTGCGCATGCGTTCAAGACTCTAGGGGGTAAATTTACTAAGATTCGTATTTTCCCGTTTCAGGTCAAAGTTCAATCACGAATGACATCGAAAGTGTAAAACTGCAACTTTTTGAATTGATTACGACTAATTTACTAAGCTGTCGTATTCGGGTTTTTCTTTTGTTCCGATGTCGATGTCATTCGTGTTTTTTTTTTTCTATTTTTACGGCAGTGATTAGCAAAACACTGCCGACTTTTTTACAATGAATCTCGGCCGGATCTGTGTGATCCGTGCTGGGGTTCATTTTTTTTGTTTTTTTTAAATTAAACACTGTCAAATATTTAAAAAAAAATTGCGTGGGGTCCCCCCTCCTAAGCATAACCAGCCTCGGGCTCTTTGAGCCGATCCTGGTTGCCGAAATATGGGAAAAAAAATGACAGGGGTTCCCCCATATTTAAGCAACCAGCATCGGGCTCTGCGCCTGGTCCTGGTTCCAAAAATACGGGGGACAAAAAGAGTAGGGGTCCCCCGTATTTTTAAAACCAGCACCGGGCTCCACTAGCTGGACAGATAATGCCACAGCCGGGGGTCACTTTTATATAGTGCCCTGCGGCCGTGGCATCAAAAATCCAACTAGTCACCCCTGGCCGGGGTACCCTGGGGGAGTGGGGACCCCTTCAATCAAGGGGTCCCCCCCCCAGCCACCCAAGGGCCAGGGGTGAAGCCCGAGGCTGTCCCCCCCCATCCAATGGGCTGCGGATGGGGGGGCTGATAGCCTTTGTTGTAAAATAAAAGATATTGTTTTTAGTAGCAGTACTACAAGTCCCAGCAAGCCTCCCCCGCATGCTGGTACTTGGAGAACCACAAGTACCAGCATGCGGCGGAAAAACGGGCCCGCTGGTACCTGTAGTACTACTACTAAAAAAATACCCAAAAAAACACAAGACACACACACCGTGAAAGTATAATTTTATTACATACATACACACATACATACATACTTACCTTATGTTCCCACGCAGGTCGGTCCTCTTCTCCAGTAGAATCCAAGGGGTACCTGTTGAAGAAATTATACTCACGAGATCCAGGGGTCCAGGGTCCTCGGGGAATCCAGGTGTAATCCACGTACTTGAAAAAAATAACAAAACGGACACCCGAGCCACGCACTAAAAGGGGACCCATGTTTGCACATGGATCCCCTTTTCCCGACTGCCAGAAACCCACTCTGACTGATGTCTAAGTGGGTTTCTTCAGCCAATCAGGGAGTGCCACGTTGTAGCACTCTCCTGATCGGCTGTGTGCTCCTGTACTGAGTGACAGGCGGCACACGGCAGTGTTACAATGTTGCGCCTATGCGCTCCATTGTAACCAATGCTGGGAACTTTCTGCTCAGCGGTGACGTCACTTTAGGTCAACCGCAGGGCAGAAAGTTCCCAGCATTGGTTACAATGGAGCGCATAGGCGCTACATTGTAACACTGCCGTGTGCCGCCTGTCACTCAATACAGGAGCACACAGCCAATCAGGAAAGTGCTACAACGTGGCACTCCCTGATTGGCTGAAGAAACCCACTTAGACATCAGTCAGAGTGGGTTTCTGGCAGTCGGGAAAAGGGGATCCATGTGCAAACATGGGTCCCCTTTTAGTGCGTGGCTCGGGTGTCCGTTTTGTTATTTTTTTCAAGTACGTGGATTACACCTGGATTCCCCGAGGACCCTGGACCCCTGGATATCGTGAGTATAATTTCTTCAACAGGTACCCCTTGGATTCTACTGGAGAAGAGGACCGACCTGCGTGGGAACATAAGGTAAGTATGTGTGTATGTATGTAATAAAATTATACTTTCACGGTGTGTGTGTCTTGTGTTTTTTTGGGTATTTTTTTAGTAGTAGTACTACAGGTACCAGCGGGCCCGTTTTTCCGCCGCATGCTGGTACTTGTGGTTCTCCAAGTACCAGCATGCGGGGGAGGCTTGCTGGGACTTGTAGTACTGCTACTAAAAACAATATCTTTTCTTTTACAACAAAGGCTATCAGCCCCCCCATCCGCAGCCCATTGGATGGGGGGGGACAGCCTCGGGCTTCACCCCTGGCCCTTGGGTGGCTGGGGGGGGGGACCCCTTGATTGAAGGGGTCCCCACTCCCCCAGGGTACCCCGGCCAGGGGTGACTAGTTGGATTTTTGATGCCACGGCCGCAGGGCACTATATAAAAGTGACCCCCGGCTGTGGCATTATCTGTCCAGCTAGTGGAGCCCGGTGCTGGTTTTAAAAATACGGGGGACCCCTACTCTTTTTGTCCCCCATATTTTTGGAACCAGGACCAGGCGCAGAGCCCGATGCTGGTTGCTTAAATATGGGGGAACCCCTGTCAATTTTTTCACCATATTTCTGCAACCAGGATCGGCTCAAAGAGCCCGAGGCTGGTTATGCTTAGGAGGGGGGACCCCACGCAATTTTTTTTGAAAAAATAAGCACTTTCCCACCCCTTCCCACTGATATACATGCACGGATCTCATGGATCCGTGCATGCCTATCCAATCACGAATAAAAAAAAAAGGTCTGTTTTTTTTAGCACTTTTTTACGAGTTGTAATTTTTCACGGCAGTGTTTGTTTTTTTTTGCTTTGCACTTCTTAGTAAATGACCGAGATTCATACTTAAACAGCCGCGTTTTGACCGATGGTGTATTCATTCGTGATTTTTTTCCTAGGACTTCAAAATATTACGAATGCCCTCATCACTGCCGTGATTATTGCTTAGTAAATTACCGAGATGACACTTTGATGAAAAAACGGCATCTCGGTCAAAATCGGGAGCTTAGTAAATTTACCCCTAGGACGGCTCTACAGTGCTGCCGGCTAGAGAGGAGGGGGCCCAGTCGGAGCCTGCACACGGGCCTCCTCCTTTCTAGATACGCCCCTGGTCGGAACTCGAGCACAAAGGATACTAATGCCAAGTAGGCCTTCCTGGACATTAAGTACTAAGATGCTTGGAGAGTGTGTCTAATGCTTGATTTAGGTGTTTGGATGCAGTTCGGATGCTTGGCTTCAGATGGGTCTAGTGCACCCAGTTTGAAGGTGGTGCAATCTACTACTGATGGGGATCCGGTCAGGAGGTAGGCAGTTAGAATCCCAACACTGGTCGGAATGCTGATGCCAGGATCCCAACGTAGATAAAAATGCTGGTGACAGAATCCTGATTGCGGCATCCTGAACGTAAGTATGGCGGGGCTCCTTAGGGTCAGGCCGCGTGGGGTATGGGGGGAGATTAGGTTTGGGCTGGGGGGGGAAGGTTAGGGATAGGCTGCAGGGGCTAGAGTAGGTTGTGGCTGCGGGGGGTAGGTTTAGGCTGCAGGGAGGGGGGGTTACGGTTATGCTGCAGGAAGGGAGGGTTAGGGGAGTAGAAGAGCAGGGTTAGCATACTTGCCATCCAGTTGTCGGGAGCCTGTGCGCTAGGATGCCGCTCTCTGTATTCTACCCACCAGGATCCCAATACCATCCTTACTGATGATGGCTGAAGCACAAACATAAACTACAGTGGACGGCAGGGACGTGCAGTCAGGAGAGGCAGTGCCTCCCCTTTCATTAATGATTAAAATAATACAAGAAGATAATTATGACACGTATTCTGTGTCATAAGTATCTCCTTTATATTAATTGAATCATTTTTACTCCTAGAATGGGTTTGGGAGGCACCGACAGTGGTGCCTCCCGTTGTTAATGGGAGCGGGCAGGGGCGGGGGCGGGCCAAGCCTTGGGTAGAAAAAGCACATTGAATATATAATGGAAAAGCGGCACCTACTAAAGTGCCCCTTTCATACAGGGAGGTGCTTTCAACCCATGAAAGCACGCCCCTGTCAGTGATACCAGATGTGATGATTAGCCAGCGGATCAGTCATTGGATCCGCTGCCATCACTCACTGAATGCGGGCAGATACGGCGTGATGCGGTGGCGGTGCGGGCGTCTGAGATCCCTGCCTGCCATTCTGCAGAGTTTGTCAGCGGAGCGGTACCCATTTCAAAAATGGCACCACAGCGTCATTTTTTAAATTAAAGATGGCCACCGCGAGCCAATCACAGCTCGCCGTATCATCACCCCGCCCCCTCAGGCTAACTTATATAAGTCAGCGCGAGGCAGCGGCTGTCAGTCCGACGGCGGAGGAGGAGCAGTGAAGAGCTCCTGAAGATAGAAGATGCCGTGGAAGTCCTGGATGGGCGGCTATGCAAAAGAGCTTAAAGGCCGCCGCCCACCAGGTGAAGACGCCGGAAGCCCTGGGCAGGCGGCGGCTATGCAAAAGACCTTATAGGCCGCCGCCTCCCAGGTGAAGACGCCGGAGGAAGACGTCGAAAGCCCTTGGCAGGCGGCGGCTATGCAAAAGAGCTTAAAGGCCGCCGCCTCCCAGGTGAAGACCCTGAATAATAAATTTTATTTTAAAACTGTGTCTTGTATTTATTTTAATATTTTCTTTAGAGGTGGACTACAGGTGCCAGCGGGCCCCTTAATGTCCGGGCATGCTGGCACTTGTGGTTCTCCAAGTGCTGGAATGCTGGGGCAGCCTTGCTGGGACCTGTAGGCCGCCTGTAAAGAACAATATTATAGCATAAACCCCGCACCCACCGCCAGGGCCGGCTCCAGGCATGTTCGAATAGTGCGGCCAGGCGGGGCGCCATATTCGTGCCTGGAGCCAGACTGCTGCCCTGACTAAACTGTTCTGTGCACGCTGTGCGGCGTCTGACGTCAGACGCCGGTGCCGCACAGCGCGCATAGCGCGCATTGTAGTTTAGCAAAAGTCTGCCCGCGGCCCTCAGCACTCCCCCTCCCAGCACAGCAGGTGCCAGGTACTGTGGGGGGGCATTTATGTATCGGGCAGGGCACTGTGGGACATTGATGTTTCCAGCACTGTGGGGTCATATCTGGCACTGTGGGGGCATTTATGTATCTGGCACTGTGGGGGCATATCAAGCACTGTGGGGGCATTTATGTATCTGGCACTGCTGGGGGCATTTATGTATCTGGCACTGTGTGGCTTATCTGGTATAGTGGGGGCATTTATGTATCTGTCACTGTGGGGGCATATCTGGCACTGTGGGGACATTTTGTGTATCTGGAACTGTGGGGGCATTTATGTATCTGGCACTATGGGGGCATATCTGGCACTGTGGGGGCATTTATGTATCTGTCACTGTGGGGGCATTTATGTTTCTGGCACTGGGGGCATATCTGGCACTGTGGGGGCATTTATGTATCTGGCACTGTGGGGGCATATCAAGCACTGTGGGGGCATTTATGTATCTGGCACTGCTGGGGGGCATGTCATGTGTATCTGGCACTGCTGGAGGGCATGTCGTGTATCTGGCACTGCTGGGGGGCATGTCATGTGTAGCTGCCACTGCTGGGGGGCATATCATGTGTAGCTGCCACTGCTGGGGGGCATGTCATGTATAGCTGGCACTGCTGGGGGGCATGTTGTGTAGCTGGCACTGCTGGGGGGCATATGTCTATCTGACACTGCTGGGGGGCATGTCATGTCTATCTGGCACTGCTGGGGGGGCATATCATGTGAAGCTGGCACTACTGGGGTCATGTCATGTGTAGCTGGCACTGCTGGGGGTCATGTCATGTGTAGCTGGCACTGCTGCGGGGTCATGTCATGTGTAGCTGGCACTGCTGCGGGGTCATGTCATGTGTAGCTGGCACTGCTGCGGGGTCATGTCATGTGTAGCTGGCACTGCTGCGGGGTATGTCATGTGTAGCTGGCACTGCTGCTGGGCATGTCATGTCTATCTGGCACTTCTGGGGGCATATGGCTATCTGGCACTGCACTGCACTACTGTAGACATTATGTGTATCTGGCGCTAAACTGGAGACATAGGGGGTAATTCCAAGTTGATCGCAGCAGGAAATTTTTTAGCAGTTGGGCAAAACCATGTGCACTGCAGGGGAGGCAGATATAACATGTGCAGAGAGAGTTAGATTTGGGTGTGGTGTGTTCAATCTGCAATCTAAATTGCAGTGTAAAAACAAAGCAGCCAGTATTTACCCTGCACAGAAACAAAATAACCCACCCAAATCTAACTCTCTCTGCAAATGTTATATCTGCCCCTCCTGCAGTGCACATGGGCCCTCATTCCGAGTTGATCGCTCGCAAGGCGATTTTAGCAGAGTTACACACGCTAAGCCGCCGCCTACTGGGAGTGAATCTTAGCTTCTTAAAATTGCGACCGATGTATTCGCAATATTGCGATTACAAACTACTTAGCAGTTTCAGAGTAGCTTCAGACTTACTCGGCATCTGCGATCAGTTCAGTGCTTGTCGTTCCTGGTTTGACGTCATAAACACACCCAGCGTTCGCCCAGACACTCCTCCGTTTCTCCGGCCACTCCTGCGTTTTTTACGGAAACTGTAGCGTTTTTAACCACACGCCCCTGAAACGCCGTGTTTCCGCCCAGTAACACCCATTTCCTGTCAATCACATTACGATCGCCGGAGCGAAGAAAAAGCCGTGAGTAAAAATACTATCTTCATTGTTAAATTACTTGGCGCAGTCGCAGTGCGAATATTGCGCATGCGTACTAAGCGGAATTTCACTGCGATGCGATGAAATTTACCGAGCGAACGACTCGGAATGAGGGCCCTGGTTTTGCCCAACTGCTAAAAAATTTCCTGCTGCGATCAACTTGGAATTACCCCCATTGTGTTTAAGGAACACTACTGTGGCTGTTATGTGTAAGGCTGCTAATTGTGTACGTAGAGGGGGTGTGAAAATATATTTTCTCTTACGTCCTAGAGGATGCTGGTGTCCACATTAGTACCATGGGGTATAGACGGGTCCACCAGGAGCCATTGGCACTTTAAGAGTTTGAGAGGGTGGGCTGGCTCCTCCCTCTATGCTCCTCCTACCAGACTCAGTTTAGAAAATGTGCCCAGAGGAGCCGGTCACAGCTAGGGGAGCTCTCCAGAGTTTCCTTAGTAAAAGTTATTTTTTAGAGTTTATTGTTTTACAGGGAGGCTGCTGGCAACAGCCTCCCTGCAGCGAGGGACTTAGGGGGGGTCTGAGCCACTGTCTCCGCTGACTGGACACTGAGCTCCAGAGGAGATAGATCGTTCCCCGCCACAGGGGATCGCTCACTCCAGCAGCATGCCGCCACCCCCTTGCAGAGCTGAAGATTGTGGCGAGTGAGACACCGACCCCCCTAGCAAGCGGGGGGCCGGTGTGAAGATGGCGGCATCAAGGTAGGAGCGCAGTATTAACTGCGCTCCGGGAGGCTCAGCGGTACATTGTGTGGCGCTGTGAGGTCACTCAGCCTGTCGGGGTCCCCGGATCTCAGCCAGCATCAATCCTCAGGCCAGTATAATCCTATGAAGAGCAGGAAGACAGCGGCATTTTGGGGGCGGAACTTCTCAGAGCGGACTCAGCAGCGTTCAGCGCCATTTTCCTGCCTGCACAGCGCTGTCCAGGAAAGAAGCAAGTCCCTCCACAGCAATCTCCAGCTATCTCATGGTACCAAGGGGTTGTAGACGGGGGGACAGGCTGCAAAACGGCTGTGTAACTTTTAAGGTATACAGTCAGCGCTCATAAGGGTCTCCCTTATATGTATAAAAGCGCTGTGTGTGGGTTGGCTCCAATCTCTGTGTCTCTCTTGCATTTGTGTGCGCAGCACATTTTATTAGGGGGTGCACCGTTGGAGGGGTGTGTCTAGCACCACATTTTGGGCATGTCTAGCACCATCTATTTGTAACCACCCCTTTATCCGTGTTAGTATCCGCTAACACCAGATGGTTAGTATTATTAGTATGATGTGCCTCCACCTGAGCTATTATAATTTTGGGCTCGCTCAGGTAAGCCCAAACCTCCCTAGCCTTTATTATCCTTTCAGAATGAGACTATTGTGAGCAGGGAGTTATATTGTGTTGGTTAAGGCAGTATAATAAGGTATAATTATAAAGTAAATACCTTCCTCTTCTTTTCCAGGTCAGTCACGTCCTGCTGAACCCTTCGACGGTAAGTATAATTGTATGTTTCTGTCATATAGGTTCAACACAATAAGGGCTTTATTAATACTTACATCCATATAATTTATATAAGGTATAATGAGATAGACATACAGTTTTCGCTATTCCATATACAAAAACATCTGCATGCAATACAAAAAAAGTAAATTATCAATAGACCAACAAATGTAACTCTTGTGTAATAGAGGCTAATACCTGAATACCTGGGTATTCTAAGAATAAGTTACCAGTAACTCAAGCAACTCTTCTAACTGCAGTGTATATACGTTGGGGCCCTTAGTTATGTCACTACTAAAGAGAGTCAAATTAATTCCAGATGTGTCCGAGAATATAGTATGTATATATATATATCTTGTAGATTCAATGTTCACTGTATTCCCTTAGGATTTAAATCAGCATAAGCAATTCCTTTTATTCCTAAATCAGGAAACATGTAGTTATATGGTAACTGTTACTATTTGTACCATTACTCTGAGTCAATAGGTCGTATCCGGTATCCACTCTTGCTCTTTCTATAAATATATTTTCTCTTGATCTATTTCAATATAATAACTACAGCTGGGGTTATATTAGTTGTTGGATCAGATGCAGTAGAGAAATGTCAGACGGCTGCTATACAGTTCAACTGCTGACAACTTACTCCCCCAGCCTCTTACTGAGCAGAAAGACTTAGTGGCCAAAAGTACCTATAGTATCTATTGTAAAAGATACTGCTTTACTATCTTTCAACTGGGCTGTGCAGTTATCATCCTACTGCTGTCACTCCTAGGCGCGTGCTGTGTAAATGATGCTTGACGCACAGATACCCTCCAGCTGTCGTGAGCGCTTTGGGTAGTGTTTGTAGTGTTATACACTATCCACGCTCTCTGACTATACTGATGTTAGTCTGTATTTTGATTATATGGTCGTCTGTGCGTATATAGTACTCACAAGTACAGCGGAGGCAGCGGTATGATATCTCCCTTCTCAGGAGGCTGCTACGTCCCAGCTCCCCTCTCCAGAGGACCTCGGCCGCTCATCCATCACACGGAGACCTTGGCTGCCCAACGGTATAGCTCCTCCCTGGAGTCTCGTCTCGCTGTCTCGCTCCTCCCCGCGTCTCTTCCCTTAATACTGGCGGCTTACACTGATATGTCTATGCCGCCGCTGACAGCGCTGCTTTGCGGCTCCACCTCCACTCCTTTGCTCCCGGGTTAATTCCGGTCAGACACAGTGACGTCCGTCCTCTCCTCAATCACGCTCTCCTCTCCTCAGGCATCCGACCACAGCTCCAACGAACAGCCTCTGTGTCACAACTGAGGGCCTGAGCTGACGGGAGGCAGCCTCAGTTGTAGGGGCTGAGATGTACCGGAACCTGGGAGGTTGTATCAGACCCCTGGACATGTAAGTAACATGAAGAAGAACCGCCCGAAGGCGTGACCACGACAACTTGAATAAAAGTCAATGATGTTTATTTATGACAAACTCCATGCATCACAGTAGCAGTAAAAGAAACATAAAATCAGCAGAGAAATAATACAGTTCCTGGGTACTACAGGGTGGCAGGGGCCACAGAGCTCTGGTAGTATGAGACAGTTCTTATTATCTGCGAGTTGGAAAGTCCTTACCAGGCCTGACTGTAGCAATGAAGAAAGCCCAGGATCGTACCAGCTGGTGTTCCAGGGAAAGCTGGACTGCTGTAAATAAAATAGCTGCTGTGGGTTCTGGTTGGAACCAGACAGATGTTGGCACGGAGTGGATGCTGGCTGGAACCAGTTAAATAATAAATGAAGCTTGAGAGCGATGCAATATGAATGAAATGTAGAGTTTGAGAGCGGAGAAATAATAATACCGGTGGAGAGTGGTAAACTGTAGAAAGGAAACCGGCCCTTTAAGAGAAGCTGTACTCTGCTGGAAGCTGGGCTGGAAGCAGGTAATGTTGTAGCTGGAAACAGATGAATCCACAATGGATCGGAGAGTCAGGCTACACCGCAGGTGGAATGCTGGTGCGGGTCTCTATGGTGGAAGTCTTGAGACAGGAGCTGGAACCTGGAAGACAATCACAGGAGAGAGACAAACAGGAACTAGGTTTGACAACCAAAGCACTGACGCCTTCCTTGCTCAGGCACAGTGTATTTATACCTGCAGCAAGGAAGGGATTGGCTAGGCAATTATGCAGATTATCAATACTGAGAACAGATTGGTGGAAATGATCAGCTGACAGAATCCAAGATGGCTGCGCCCATGCAGAGACTTGGAGGGAAGTTTGGTTTGTAATCCATGTGGTAATGAAAACAGTAATGGCGGCGCCGGCCACCGGAGACAGGAGGCGCCAAGCTGACAGGTGCACATCCAACCACGCGGACACAGCGGAGGCCGCGGCTGACGTAATCGCCACTCAGACACTCTGCATGCAGAAGCTCAGGGACGGCGGCGGAGGCCGCGGGAGACGCCATGCCAGGTGTAATATGGCGTTTACTGTGACAGCGTCTCAGAGTGACAGGAGAGGATACAGGAATGTAAATATCAGGATAACGGATGGGATCCGGTCTTGGAGCGCTGAGCCAGCCTTAGGAGACATCTGATGGGTAAGAAATGACGTCCAGATACCCGGATCGTGACAGCACCCCCCCCTTTAGGAGTGGCCCCAGGACACTTCTTTGGCTTTTGAGGAAACTTGGAATGGAATCTCCGGACCAAGGCAGGAGCATGGACATCAGAAGCATTGGTCCATGAACGTTCCTCAGGGCCATAACCCTTCCAGTCAATAAGATATTGTAGTTGACCGTAACGGTGACGTGAGTCCAGGATCTTGGCTACTTCATACTCAACGCCTCGTTGAGTTTGGACTTTCGGAGTTGGAGGAAGTGAGGAATGAAACCGATTCAAGATCAGCGGTTTCAACAGGGAAACATGGAATGTCCTGGGTATTTTTAAGAAGGGAGGCAACTGAAGTCTGTAAGCAACAGGATTGATGACTTGTTCAATCTTGAAAGGACCGATATAGCGAGGTGCAAACTTCATACTGGGAACTCTTAACCTCAAATTCTTCGTGGATAACCATACCCGATCACCCACCTTGAGAGCAGGAACTGCTCGACGCTTCTTATCCGCAAACTTCTTGTACCTGAACGATGCCTTGAGCAGAGCTGATCGTACGCTCTTCCAGATATTGGCAAACTGATGCAAGGTGATATCCACTGCGGGAACAGAAGTTGCTGGAAGCGGTTGGAACTCAGGGACTTTAGGGTGGAATCCAAAGTTAGTGAAGAATGGTGTTGAAGCAGATGAAGAATGATACTGGTTGTTATGACAGAACTCGGCCCAGGGAAGTAATTGAACCCAGTCATCTTGAGAGGAGGACACATAGATGCGGAGGAAGGCCTCCAAGTCCTGATTCACCCTCTCGGTTTGACCATTGGTCTGAGGATGGTAAGCCGTGGAAAACTTTAGCTTGACTTGGAGGACTTGACATAAACTTCGCCAGAATTTGGCTGTGAATTGAACTCCTCGATCTGAGATAATTTCTTCAGGAAGACCGTGGAGTCGGAAGATCTCTTGTATGAATACTTGAGCCAACTTGGAAGCTGACGGAAGACCGGTGAGAGGAATGAAGTGTGCCATCTTGGTGAACCGGTCAACTACCACCCAGATGGTATTGAACTTGTTGCACATGGGTAAATCTGTAATAAAATCCATCGACAAATGGGTCCAAGGTCGACGGGGAACAGATAGTGGAACCAGTTGCCCCGCAGGCGACTGGCGGGATACCTTATGTTGAGTACACTTTGGGCAAGATGCAATAAACTCCAAGACATCCTTTTTCAGAGTTGGCCACCAATAGGACCTAGAGATAAACTCCAGGGTTTTTTGGATACCTGTATGTCCGGCAAAACGGGAAGCATGGGCCCAATGCATGAGCTTCTTCCTTAGCATCGGTTTCACAAAACTTTTCCCTGATGGGGGCGTAGAGTCCATCCCTACCGTGGAGAATGCCAACGGATTTATAATAGGATGCTTGTCTGAAGACTCTGACTCATTTTCTTCCTCCCATGAGCGGGAAAGGGCATCGGCCTTGCGATTCTGAGAGCCCGGACAGAACTGGAGTTTAAAGTCGAACCTGGAAAAGAAAAGTGCCCATCTGGCCTGACGAGGGTTGAGACATTGTGCGCCTTTCAGATATAAAAGGTTCTTGTGGTCTGTAAGTATGGTGATTGAATGAGAAGCTCCCTCCAACAGATACCTCCACTCTTCTAGAGCGAGCTTGATGGCTAGCAACTCCTGGTCGCCAATGGCATAGTTGCGCTCAGCTGGGGAGAACTTCCGGGAGAAGAAACTGCAAGGGTGTAAATGGCCATCTTTAGCCCTCTGAGATAACACCGCTCCTACTCCAACGGAGGAGGCATCCACCTCTAAGATGAAAGGAGAGTCGATGTCAGGCTGTTTCAGAACAGGCGCAGAGATGAACCTTTGTTTTAAAAGATGAAATGCTTGCATGGCTTCTTCAGACCACTTGGACGGGTTAGCACCCTTCTTAGTGAAAGCAGTAATAGGCGCCACAATGGTGGAAAAGTCTCGTATAAACTTTCGGTAATAGTTGGCGAACCCTAAGAACCTCTGGACCCCTTTGAGGGTTAAGGGTACCGGCCAATTTTGGATTGCTTGTAGTTTCTCAGGATCCATCTCTAGTCCGGAACCGGACACAATGTACCCTAGAAACGGAATGGACTTGACTTCAAAGACGCATTTCTCTAATTTGCAATAGAGATGATTGACACGGAGACGGGACAGAACCTCTTTAACCCAAAAACGATGTTCCTCTAAATCGTTGGCAAAAATGAGGATATCGTCTAGATAGACCACGACATGACGGTATAGAATGTCTCTGAAGATCTCATTGACAAAATGCTGGAAGACAGCTGGAGCATTGCTCAATCCGAAGGGCATGACGAGGTACTCATAATGTCCGTCACGGGTGTTAAAGGCGGTCTTCCACTCGTCACCCTCACGGATCCGGATGAGATTGTATGCACCTCTCAAGTCCAGCTTTGTAAAGATGGTAGCTCCGCTAACTCTGTCAAAGAGCTCAGTAATCAGGGGTAAAGGATAACGGTTCTTGATGGTAATGTCGTTCAAACCTCTGTAGTCGATGCACGGCCGCAGACCACCATCTTTCTTTTTTACAAAAAAGAAGCCTGCGCCGGCTGGGGAAGAAGAAGGTCGAATGAACCCCTTTGCTAGGTTCTCTTTAATGTATTCCACCATAGAATGCGTCTCAGGCAGAGACAACGGATAAGTTCGGCCTCGAGGTGGAACCTTCCCTGGAACGAGATCAATCGGGCAGTCCCATTCTCTATGAGGAGGAAGGATATCAGCAGAAGCTTTACTGAACACATCCGTGAAATCTTGATATGGAGGAGGTGGAACATCAGACGACCTGGGGGAGGAAGAACAGACAGGCAATACTTTAAACAAACATGTCTCAGCACAGGAGGAACCCCATGCCAGGATTTGCGTAGTCGTCCAATCAATTGTAGGATTGTGAAGACGGAGCCATGGAAGGCCCAGGACCACAGGATGTGTGGCTCTTGGAATCACTAAAAAAGAAATAAGTTCGGAATGAAGAACTCCCACTCTCAGACGAACTGGTAGAGTCCTTAAAGAAATAACTGCATCAAAAATTTTGCTGCCATCCACGGCAGTTAAAGAAATGGACGAAGGAAGTCTCTCGGTGGGTAGGGACCACCGTTTAACATAGGCTTCGGTAATAAAGTTCCCAGCTGCTCCGGAATCAAGGAGGGCAATGACGTTCCGATAACGTTGAGCAACTTGAAGCGAGACTGGGAGATTACAATCTTGAGGAGATGGAGAGGAGATCATTACTCCTAGCCGGCCCTCTCCTTGGCGAGCTAGGATTTGGAGTTTCCCGGACGTTTGGGACAGGCATTAATGGTGTGAGACGGAGCTGCACAATAAAGACAGAGAGACTCGGAGAGACGTCTTCGGCGCTCAGCAGGAGTTAAACGGGAACGGCCAATTTGCATGGGCTCATCTTTAGTTGGTGACAGTTGGCGAGGAGGAGGAGCAGAAGATTTTGGAGCAGATGATCTTCCACGCTCAGTTGCTCTCTCTCTGAAACGTAAATCAACTTTCGTGCAGAGTGAGATTAGCTCATCTAACTTAGAGGGTAAGTCTCTGGTAGCTAACTCATCTTTAATACGCTCAGATAAGCCATGCCAGAATGCAGCATACAGGGCCTCGTCGTTCCATGCCAGTTCGGATGCCAGGATCTGGAACTGTATCAGATATTGTCCTACAGTACGTGACCCCTGGCGTAAACGGAGAATCTCGGATGAAGCTGAGGTTACCCGGCCTGGCTCGTCGAAGATGCGCCTGAATGTTGACACGAATGCAGTGTAAGAAGATAGCAGGGTGTCGGACCTCTCCCATAACGGTGATGCCCAATCAAGGGCTGAGCCACTGAGAAGAGAAATAATGTAGGCAATTTTTGTACGGTCACTGGGAAAATTGCCAGGTTGTAGCTCAAACTGAATCTCACACTGGTTGAGAAATCCCCTGCAGAATCTTGGAGATCCGTCAAATTTTGCTGGCGTTGGAAGATGAAGACGTGGAGCAGAAATGGGTAAGGTGGGTGGGGTTATAGCTGGAGTCACTGTGGTTGACGCACCAGACGCGCCTGATCCACGGAGAGTTGTCTGAATCCCATCCAGCCGAGTAGAGAGATCCTGGAGACAGCGGATGATGTGGCCCTGTGCAGCCTCCTGATGTTCTAGTCGGGCTGCCAGTTCTTGCATCGGCCTGGCCGCTTGATCCTGGTCTCCAGCTGGATTCATTAGGTCAGTGCTTACTGTCACAACTGAGGGCCTGAGCTGACGGGAGGCAGCCTCAGTTGTAGGGGCTGAGATGTACCGGAACCTGGGAGGTTGTATCAGACCCCTGGACATGTAAGTAACATGAAGAAGAACCGCCCGAAGGCGTGACCACGACAACTTGAATAAAAGTCAATGATGTTTATTTATGACAAACTCCATGCATCACAGTAGCAGTAAAAGAAACATAAAATCAGCAGAGAAATAATACAGTTCCTGGGTACTACAGGGTGGCAGGGGCCACAGAGCTCTGGTAGTATGAGACAGTTCTTATTATCTGCGAGTTGGAAAGTCCTTACCAGGCCTGACTGTAGCAATGAAGAAAGCCCAGGATCGTACCAGCTGGTGTTCCAGGGAAAGCTGGACTGCTGTAAATAAAATAGCTGCTGTGGGTTCTGGTTGGAACCAGACAGATGTTGGCACGGAGTGGATGCTGGCTGGAACCAGTTAAATAATAAATGAAGCTTGAGAGCGATGCAATATGAATGAAATGTAGAGTTTGAGAGCGGAGAAATAATAATACCGGTGGAGAGTGGTAAACTGTAGAAAGGACACCGGCCCTTTAAGAGAAGCTGTACTCTGCTGGAAGCTGGGCTGGAAGCAGGTAATGTTGTAGCTGGAAACAGATGAATCCACAATGGATCGGAGAGTCAGGCTACACCGCAGGTGGAATGCTGGTGCGGGTCTCTATGGTGGAAGTCTTGAGACAGGAGCTGGAACCTGGAAGACAATCACAGGAGAGAGACAAACAGGAACTAGGTTTGACAACCAAAGCACTGACGCCTTCCTTGCTCAGGCACAGTGTATTTATACCTGCAGCAAGGAAGGGATTGGCTAGGCAATTATGCAGATTATCAATACTGAGAACAGATTGGTGGAAATGATCAGCTGACAGAATCCAAGATGGCCCATGCAGAGACTTGGAGGGAAGTTTGGTTTTGTAATCCATGTGGTAATGAAAACAGTAATGGCGGCGCCGGCCACCGGAGACAGGAGGCGCCAAGCTGACAGGTGCACATCCAACCACGCGGACACAGCGAAGGCCGCGGCTGACGTAATCGCCACTCAGACACTCTGCATGCAGAAGCTAAGGGACGGCGGCGGAGGCCGCGGGAGACGCCATGCCAGGTGTAATATGGCGTTTACTGTGACAGCGTCTCAGAGTGACGGGAGAGGATACAGGAATGTAAATATCAGGATAACAGATGGGATCCGGTCCTGGAGCGCTGAGACAGCCTTAGGAGACATCTGATGGGTAAGAAATGGTGCCCAGATACCCGGATCGTGACACTCTGCCCTTGCTCAGCCCCGGCAGTTTTATTTCTAACCTCCTCCTGGACTGCTCGTGCTCCTCCCGTGAGCCCAGGTATGGCAGTTAGGTCCCTCGTGAGCATATTTCTAGATCCTTCTATACTAGTGTTAGGTCCCTCGTGAGCATATTTCTAGATCCTTCTATACTAGTGTCCATATATTCTGATATAATACATACATATATTCACAGGCATTTCAAATAGTGCCTATATATATTTACAATATTATTACTATTGATCTTTATGCATATACATATATTCAGTCCAGTCCATATATGTGGGTTACACTCTCCCCCTGGTGATTAACATTCAGCTATGCAATAAAATCACCATCTACAAATAAATGCTTCATCCCCTTCCTTTATACACTATATATAAGTATCTCCAAAATACGGCCAACTATATATTAGATTAGAGTTTAAAGAGTATACCTCCCTTGGAACTACCCTTGGTACCCCTAATTCATCATATGTAAGTATAGAAGGTGGTTGGCAGATCCGTCTTGGCCTCTCTTTTATTTCAAATAGCTCATTTCCTCCCTCATTCATTACAGGAGGAATATTTCCTATACCACCTACTCCATTCATTACCGAAGAAATGCTCTCTGAGCCCTCGGAATCTTCTCCTAAATTAGTGGTATCATTAATGTTATCTACAATATACTGAGAATCCTTATCACTTACGATCTCATGCTCATTCCCATTTGTATAATTTACATCATACTCCGAAATAGGATTATTTTTATCTAGGGATTCAAAGGGCCCTTTTTTAGGATTCACAAAATCAATATCCCCACTCTTATAATAGTATCCCAAGTTTTCACAATCCTCGTCTTCCGAACTTTCCCAGTCTTTTTCGGTTGGCATTTGTGGGTATATCACCCCCTGTTTGCTCTTATTAGAATGGTTGTCTTCCTTTCTATCATACATTCTTAGCCTGACTTCCCGTCCAATCGGGAGTAGGTGTTGATGATGATAAGTAAGTATAGTGTTTCCTCCATTTTCTGGTTTAATTTTATACACAGGTAAGTCATGGAATTTCTCTACCACAACATATGGTTCCTCCTTCCAACGATTGGCTATCTTGAACTTTTTCGGCATCCCAAGATGCCTCAACAGTACCCTATCTCCGGGAGCTAAAACTTAGTCTCGTACTTTTCTATCGTAATACACTTTGTTTTTCTTTCCCAGCTTTTTGGCTGATTCATTGGCTAATTCATATGCTAATTTTAGGTCTTCCCTCAGTTTTTCTACATATTTGGAGTGGGAGGGGACAATTTGTCCATCAGGGTATACCCCCAAACACACGTCAATAGGAAACTTAGCCTCTCTTCCAAACATGAGGAAATAAGGGGACATTCCAGTAGATTCATTTCTTGTACAATTGTAGGCGTGTACTACTCTATTGATATGTCTTTTCCATTTAACTTTGTCTAAAGGATTAAGGGTTCCCAACATATTTAATAATGTGCGGTTGAACCTCTCTGGTTGAGGATCCCCTTGCGGATGATACGGGGTTGTCCTAGATTTTTCGACTCCACAAGTGGCACACAATTCTTTAATAAGCCTACTTTCAAAATCCCGCCCCTGTTCAGAATGTAGCCTATTGGGTAACCCATAATGAATGAAGAACCTGTCCCATAGGGTATTGGCCACTGTTGAAGCTTTCTGGTTAGGTGTCACGTAAGCTTGCGCATAGCGAGTAAAGTGGTCAGTCACAATGAGTATATTACACTTTTTCCCAGGTTCAACTTCTAAAGACAGGTAATCTATACATACGAGATCCAAGGGGCCATTACTTTGTATTGTGACTAATGGGGCGGTTTTCATAGGTAATGATTTTCTTACTATGCAATTTCCACAAGTCTTGCAATATTCCTCTATCTTCACTTTCATATTAGGCCAGTAAAACCAGTCAGTTATCAACCCCGTGGTTTTATCAATTCCTAGATGTCCATGGTCATCATGTAAGGCCTTCAACACTTGGGGTTGATACTTCTGTGGGAGTACAAGTTGGAGTTTCCTTCTTCCATTTATATGTCTTCGGTTCCGGTATAGAATCCCTTTATTGAATAGCAGATTCTTCATTTGTCTTTCCAGCATTTGAATATCTCTAGCCCATTCCGGGGGTTTGGATACAGTTACATTCCCATTCATCTTAAATATTATATATCCTATACAGGGGTCGTGCTCTTGATCTTTTTGAAATTGGTTAGGACGGACTTTGGATAATCCTTCAAGTTCAATGTTACTAATCCAGCAGTAAGATAAAGGTATAGCCTGTCCAGTAGCTCCCAGGCTGCTGAGTAATTCCAGCGCGTCCATACCATTCACTGTACTGTTTACATTGTGACACATCCCTTTTATTTCTCCGGCCGGCACTTCTATCCATTCTTCTTCAATATCAGTTGGTTGATTAGGTATCCTTGACAAGGAGTCAGCATCAGTGTTGGTACTACCTGGTCGATATTTGATCTTGAAATCATACAATGTTAGAGCAGACAGCCAACGGTGCCCAGTGGCATCTAACCTTGCGGTAGTCTGAATATAAGTAAGGGGGTTGTTATCTGTATGGACTTCACAATAGGAGTGATAAAGCTAAATATTTATCTTATTTAAAACCCTTTAAGAGGTCTAAGAACACTGTACGCTATTGACGTATGGAATTACCATAAGGGTACGCACGTTGCGTACGATCGCTTAGCCGTAGTCGAGACGCTCAAGCGTCACGTTCGCTCACGGCCAAGAGATCACAGACAGGCACGCTATTGGCTGCCGACTAACGTAATGGTTCGCTATAGCGTAGCGAACGCTCGGGACCACGAGATCACCAGCGGCGCTAACGCTCACAATGTTAAACCTTTATAACTATACCATAAAACAGTGTATTATGCAGTAAACCTTGGTGTAGTGATAGGGTGTAGATGCAACACAGTGTAACCTTATTAACTTAAAAGCTGTTCGAGCGTCACCGACGCTCTGAGAATACTTAACACTACAAGAAATACACAAATACCGGGCTTAGGGTCTAACGCCTTATATGAATGTTATACTTGCAAAAGAATAATACAATACAAGTCATACACTACCAATATAACATAGACTAACTAACCAGATAACTACACAGGAAATACAATATCAGTACAATAACTATATAAGAGAAATGAGAGAGAAAGAGAAGAGAGAGAGAGAGAGATATGGCTCACAACAACAATAAAGACAATATGATTGCGGAGAAAAACTTACGCACAAGGGGAACGATCGCATGCGCCTCGATATCCAGCTCCCGATTATCAGCAATGAGAACCGTTGAAGAGAGTGAGCTGGATATGATCGGCTTGTCTATTTATGCCCCACACACAATACAATTCAATGGTCCCTACAATCTCATTGTTCATTGGACACAGGAATTCGTCTTCGTATTATAACAAAAGGTCATAGGTTGATTCATACAGGTGGGCTGAGACCATTTCCAACTGCTCAGGTGGGTGGGAAACTAGGTTTCCCGCCGCATGGATAAGTAAGTGCAAATAATAGTAAATGGACATAAACTTCTTATGTCCATAACTATTCGCACGAGCGATTAATCCGCTTCAAACCAACACCGGAATATTGCTAATTAAATACTCTTCCGATGGATACTAAACACCACTGTATGACCCATGTCTGACCCTTCGTATCAAACAAAGAGGGATCTCTTTGTCCATGAACATGCTATATTAACTAAACTTTCAGAATCTATCAAAGGGACCATGATCTACAAAATACGTTATACAGTTAAAATATGTTATGAACGAGTCGCCCGCTAGACGCACATAAACTTTACCGTAAATGCGCACACCGTGCACCTGCGGGTGCCCGCAACGGCGAGTATGCGCACGCACGGCAGGGCTCATGAACGTGCAACAGGCACTCGCATGAGGTGCAAATATGGCAGTGTGCATAGTGATATTTTTCTGACTTTGACAGTCCACCCTTTGGCAGTCAACAATAACTGCCACTTCCTAAAACATTTCAAAACGAGAAAAATATATGTCAGGTGTAAATACATTTCCATGGTTGGGTAGGGGAGGAGAGGAGAAGGTAGGAAAAGGGTATGACCTATTGAGATAGCAGAAGCATGTGTGTATGAATCCATGTTTGGGGGGTCATGTATCATCGTGCCGTACGTGTTTTAAATCAAGCTTCGAGGTATTGCGAAGTATACATTTGAATTCCTTCTTATCCCGCGGTACGGGTCTGTGGATGGGCTGTCAAAATTTACCGAGCTCTTTTCGGATTTTGGTTGCAACAAAATGGGGGAGCACATTTTAGTTGATGATACATGAATGGGGGAATATGTGATTGCTGATATCTGTGCCTGTATTCCCTATCGACTATGTGTGTCATTACCTGAAGTTTGTAGAGATGAAGATAAAGAACACTTATGGTAAATGCAGTGGTATTCTATGTCAGGTTAATGAACATTTGTCGGTTGAAGTCTTGTTCGGTGTCTGTTGAATGCAGTCTTCTTTGGGCTTTTGCCAAAAGGTGTGGGCAAAAAGCTTTGTCAATGTCCATAGACTTACAAAAGTGTTGGGCTAGCGTAATTTTAAAATTTCTAGGGAAACTGGGGGTCTATGGCATAGTTCATCAAATATCTGTGTATAAGGTTGTCAAAACTTCTTCTTTAATCCATCAGTTGTCTGTATACAGGATCATCAAATTCCTCGTCAAAAGTGGGTCTTTTTACCTTGGAAAAACCGGAAAAACAGGTGAAAGAAACGGACCGTATAATCGCATTTTCATCACATCATTGTTTCTACAGTTGGGTCATAAATCAAATCCATTGGAATTACAATTTCCTCACTCCTTAGACTCATTACCCTGGTACTACGTTTGCACTTCATTAAAGCCTGAACGCATCTAAATATCAAGCCAATCGTTATGACGACACCCAAGATACATAGGAGAAACTTCCCTACATCCATTATGACTCCTTGAGCCCATTCTCCTAAACCAGAGAACCAATTTCGCGGGTTCAACCATGACACCCAACCAGTCAGCTCATTACCCACAGCAGCAAGGGTGAGATTGTGTCTCCTGCGAAATTCCCACTTTAATTGGAGAATATCATCCATCTTTTGGTCTATGACCTCGACCGGGTCCTCGGTACTATTCGTAATATATGTGCAGCATTTCACGCCGTACTGCGTTGCCAGTGTGACACAATATCCACCTGTCACTGCTGTGAGATAATTAAGAACCATTCTATGCTGAACCAGTTCTGTTTTATAAGCTTGAAGTTCTCTTCCAGTATACCTAAACGTGTCATCATACATTTCTGTGATATTGTCTAACAAATTTGCAAGCGCAGATATGTATCTATAGTTCAGCACTCCTCTAGCGGTGCGAGTGAAATCTAACGCGATTAGGACCTGAATCCCGGTGGATTCATGGATCATGTCAGAGGCCGGATGTTCTGTTCTTTCTATCAGGTGCCGTTTAACTACGTGCTCGTAATGAGTGTGAGTATAAGGAGCTTGGGCAACACGGTGTATATCTTTCATTTTGGCATGTGATACAGTCATTACCTCAGGCAGTACTTTTCCAATATATCACAATCCTTCAGAGTTTGGGGCAAGCCACTTATACGCCTTCCTCCCGCATATGAAATATGCATCATCGGGGAGAACATATGGGACGGAGTAGGACATAACGATATTACACATCCTCCATGTGAAATCTCCTACCCCTAATTCTCCCACCTGTCTAGTACACGTATCAGTTTGTACGATATGTGCACAGTATCCTGGTGATACTTCTCCAACTCTCGTAATCCTAATTCCTAGGGTATACCTATGTCGGAAAGATTTTTCTCTACTTGCTATGTGGCGTATAAGCTCTGTATCTGTCGGCATTCTATCTGCTCTATATGAAAAGGTCATGGTTTGGTTACTCCATGACACTTCCCAATTTCCCGGCTTTCGGGGATTGGTAATGTTAAAACATATTAGGGATCTATCCACATGATATTGGTGGAGCTTCAAACTATGAGGACTGGAGATATTAAACCTCCTGTCCACCGGTCTCCCACCCTTTAGCTCAAGTACCTCTCCTACCGTTAAAGGGAATGGTACTAGTCCTGATTTGCTATGACCTTGAGGTACTTGAGAGCATACCCAACAATCTGTTTGATTTAACACACTACCCACTAAGGAGTGATAGTTACTCAAGGGATGCCGGTCCATGTGGATATTAAAACTGGACTGACATTTCTTGATGCACCCATCCTCAACTACATTGTCACAGAGCCTACAGATACAGTTTTCTTCAGCTAACAATCCTTCACAATTCCTTCTATTGTCAATGCTATCGGATCGTTTTCTGATACTCGCCTTTACTTGTTGGTTAAGTTGTTCTTGGAAAACTACGCCTCCATCTTTGTCATCAGAACCCATTCCAGAACCTCTCTCGACCTCCATGGTACTCTCGCCGGAACAGACTGCTCTGGTCAACATCATGGTCAACAGGAAAATCCGGATCACAGTCTCTTGGGGCAAGTCCATCTTATAGGAGGAAACGGAGAAGAATGAGAAGGGGGGAAAATAATTTGAGGGAGAGGGGATGGGAAGTGGAGAAAAACAATAAAGGGGAACAGGAAATCGACAACTGCTTTTGATCTTGTAATCTTCAATGCTCAGGTGCCGCCTCAGTCCTCCTGGAACAGACACTCCAGTGATACAACTTCCTCTACCGTCTGTTCCTTATCACGGGACCTCTCTGGATCAGCAACCTTCTTACAATGGGACGAATGAACCCAAGTCTCTCTCTCGGCAACCTTCAATGCTGTAGTGCTAGTCAATAAGACTTGGTATGGTCCTTCCCATCTGTCAATAAGGCAACCTGAGCGTAGAAAATTCCGTATCATTACATAATCCCCAGGTGCAATGTCATGACAATTACTATCTGGTAACTCAGGAATCACTAACTTCAAATTATCATTTTGATTCCTTAGCTGTCTACTCATGTTAACCAGGTACTTTACAGTCACTTCATTGTTACACTTCAAATCATCCTGAGGGTTAATCATAACATGCGGTTGTCGACCAAACAAGATTTCAAAGGGAGACAGATTAAGAGGGGACCTGGGAGTGGTTCTGATGCTGTACAGTACAATGGGTAAAGCTTCTGGCCATGTCAATCCTGTTTCTGCCATAACTTTGCTCAGTTTATTTTTAATAGTGCTGTTCACTCTTTCCACCTTCGCACTCGCCTGTGGACGGTATGGAGTGTGCAGCTTGCTATCAATTCCCATCAACTTACACATTCCTTGAAAGACATCACCTGTAAAATGGGTACCCCTATCACTTTCGATTATTCTAGGGATACCATATCTACATACAAATTCCTGCACAATTTTCTTAGCAGTAAACATAGCGGTGTTTGTGGCCGCAGGAAATGCTTCGACCCAATTTGAGAATACATCTATACAAACAAGTACATATTTCAAATTTCGACAAGGGGGTAATTGGATAAAGTCAATCTGTATTACCTGAAAAGGGCCGCCTGTAGGTGGGATATGAGATGGTTCTGTTGGTATTGCCTTTCCGATATTCTTTCTCAAACAGGTAAGGCATGACATTGCTCTCTTACTCGCATGAGATGAAAATCCTGGGGTGCACCAATATGCTCTTACCAACTTGCACATTCCCTCCTTGCCCAGATGAGTCAGCCCGTGTGCTGCCTCAGCTAAACATGGAAGGTATGCTCTGGGGGCCACTGGTTTACCTTGTCCATCCGTCCAGAGTCCTGAGGACTCCTGGCCATATCCTTTTGCCTTCCAGACTGCCTTTTCCTGTGTGGAACACAAATTTTGCATTTCACACAACTTCTGTGTGTTGATGGTATTAAATACCATCAATTGTGTGGTGTCTGTTTGTCTGGGGGTACCAGCTGCTAACTTAGCTGCTTCGTCTGCTCGGCTGTTACCAAGTGATACTGGGTCCTGGCTATATGTGTGTGCTTTACACTTGATAACAGCCACTCTGTCGGGTTCCTGTATCGCTGTTAGAAGCCTTTTGGTGTGAGCTGCATGCGCTATCGGTGTACCAGCTGCCGTCATGAAATTTCTGAGGCGCCATAGGGCTCCGAAATCATGGACTACCCCGAATGCGTATCTAGAGTCGGTGTAGATATTGGCTGATTTGCCCTTAGCCAATTCACATGCTCTGGTTAGGGCGACCAGTTCAGCAACCTGGGCTGAGTGAGGTGGGCCTAGCGGTTCAGCTTCTATGGTGCCTTGGTCGTCTACGACTGCGTATCCAGTGCACAAGTCTCCCGAGTCTGACTGTCTGTGGCAACTACCATCCGTGTAGAAGGTAAGATCTACATCTTCCAGTGGGTTGTCACTGATGTCAGGCCTTGCGGTGAAATTTTGGGTCAAATATTCCATACAATCATGTGTGTCCTCCTTTGTATTAAATCCTCCTTCCCCACCACTCTCATCCTCCACCCTTTGTGCCTGTCCAGGCACACCTGGGAGATATGTTGCAGGATTTAATGCACTGCATCTCCTTATGGTGATGTTTACGGGGGCCATTAGTGCCAATTCCCATCTTGTAAACCGCGCTGATGAGACGTGCCTGGTTTGGGCAGAATTTAGCAAGGCTGACACTGCATGTGGTGTATGAATTGTGAGGTTGTGACCTAGCACTACATCTTCGCTTTTCGTTACTAGCAATGCTATCGCAGCAACGCTTCGCAAGCATGTGGGGAGGGATCGCGCTACCGTATCTAGCTGAGCGCTGTAGTATGCTACTGGCCTGCTGGCATCACCGTGCTTTTGGGTTAGGACGCCTGCCGCGCAACCAGCACTTTCTGTTCCGTACAGCTCAAAGGGTTTCCCATAGTCTGGCATACCTAATGCTGGCGCCTGCGTTAGGCACTGTTTAAGTCTCTCAAATGCCATCTCGGACTCGTCTGTATGCGAAATCCGATCAGGTTTGTTTGAGGAGACCATCTCCTGCAAAGGTAATGCCAGAATGGAAAATCCTGGGATCCAGTTACGGCAATACCCACACATTCCTAAAAACATTCTGATCTGTTGCTGGGTTTGAGGCAGAGTCATGTCTCTAATTGCTTGAATTCTATCAGCGGTCAGGTGTCTCAGTCCTTGTGTTAGACAGTGTCCCAAATATTTTACTTTAGTTTGGCATAATTGTAACTTGTCTTTGGAAACCTTGTGTCCTGTGTCTGAAAGATGAAACAGGAGCTGTTTCGTATCCTTCAGGGATGCTTCCAATGAATCTGAACACAGTAGTAAATCATCCACGTACTGTATCAATATTGATCCACTCTCTGGTTGGAAAGACTGTAAACAATCATGCAAAGCCTGAGAAAATATACTTGGACTATCTATGAAACCTTGTGGTAATCGAGTCAAGGTGTATTGGACTCCTCTGTATGCAAATGCAAACAAATATTGGCTGTCAGGGTGCAGAGGTACCGAAAAGAAAGCGGAGCAGAGGTCAATAACAGTGAAAAATTTCGCAGTGGGAGGGATTTGCATAAGGATGACAGCTGGATTTGGCACTACGAGGAACTGACTCTCAACTATTTTGTTAATCCCCCTTAGATCCTGCACTAGCCTGTAACCCCTCCCCCCACTCTTTTTCACAGGGAAGATGGGACTATTGGCAGTGCTGGATGTTCTTACCAGAATGCCCTGTTGTAGCAAGCGCTCTATTACTGGGTAAACTCCTAACTCCACCTCTGGCTTCAGAGGGTACTGTGGGATTTTTGGAGCTATCCTACCATCTTTTACTTGCACAACTACTGGAGCTACGTTTGCCATCAATCCAGTGTCCTGTCCATCTTTAGTCCAAAGTGACTCTGGTATCTGGGATGTCATCTCTTCTATTTGGGATGGAATCTTATTTGTCATAATGGTATGTGTCATTAATTTTGATGGGGAGTCTAACATGTCTCGCACTTCCTGAGCGTGATTCTCAGGTATGTCCAAGAATACACCTTCAGGAGTACAATAAATGACGCACCCCATTTTACACAATAAGTCTCTTCCCAGGAGATTAGTCGGTGCCGATGCAGCCAGCAAAAAGGAATGCTTGGTATGTAAAGGCCCTATTGTAATCTCGGCTGGTTTGCTAACAGGGTAATGCTGGACTACTCCCGTTACTCCCATGGCTGGAATTGTCTTACCAGTGGTTCTCATGCCCACTGTCGAATTTATCACTGATTTGGCCGCCCCCGTATCTACAAGAAAGTTTAATGATTTACCAGCTACATTAATTGCAATTTCGGGTTCACTCCCAAGACTTGCAATCAATTTTACTGGCTGCAGATTACAGGTATGGCCACACCCCTATTGGGTATGGTGACCTCCCTGAATCCCGCTGGCAGCAACTACTTGTGAAGGGGTTAAATGGGAACTACCAGAGGCTTGCCAGTCTCTGTTCGGGGGGTATCTTTTTGTTTCCCCTGCATGTGGCTCATAACTCCGTTTCTGTGGACCCTGCTCCCAATGTCGTGTGTCATATCGTTGTCTAGGGGGTTGATAAGACTTTTGTATGTTTCTCGATTTACAGTCTCGTGCAAAGTGTCCCTCTCTATGACAAGAATAACAGGTTACCACATTTGACTTACCCACAGGGTTTGGTGATTTATACAAAGGCTGCCTTGTGGTCAGGGCCTGTATACTTACGGCCATTAACTTATCACCTTGTAATTCCCTGTGTCTGGTGATATTCCGATCGTGATCAACAGCTGCCTCTCTCAAAGTAGCCACCAACAGACCTCGCCAACATGGTTGCGTGGTCTGTACCCTTGTCTTTAATGCCTCTTTTAAACCATCCATTAGTACAGACACTGCTACTTCTCGATGGTTTATGTTTGTTTTAATGTCCTCTATGCCTGTGTATTTAGCCATATCTAGTAATGCCCTGTGAAAATACTCTGCAGCTGTTTCTGACTCCTTTTGTTTAATGGAGAATATCTTGTTCCATTTAACTACAGCTGGGAAATACTCCTTTAACTGTAAACTTATCCTTTTTACATTATCTTTGTTGTACACATCTGTAAGAGGTACATCCTGATCCAATCCACAGTCAGCTAAAAATTGAGCCGAGTCGACATTGGAGGGTAAACAAGCCCTCAGCAATACCTGCCAGTCTTTGTTATTGGGCTCTAAAGTGTTCCCTAGGTCTCTGATGTATTTCTGGCTAGCAACTAAGTCTTTCCTAGTGTCAGGGAATTCAGACACTATGGTTCTTAATTCCATTCGGGAAAATGGGCTATACATGGAAATGTTCCTAATGGGAGTGACTCCTGTGGTGTCTGTTTTCCCATTTGGAACAGCTATCACCCTAACAGGATTAAGTCTAGCAACATCATTCTGTGTAGATTCTACAGCCTGTGGTGAAATGGTTTCAGCATAGTGTATGGTGCCGTACTTACCCGTAGATACGACCTCACCTGTCCCTCCGCTAGGGGCCTTTGTTACTAATCTTAAGGGTTGGGCCGTGCCTACTGTAGTTTCTGATATGGTGGCTGCTAGAGAGAGCGCCGATATTGTTGCCGATTCGTCCTCTTGATCACACTCCTGGGGAAAGTTCAAAACAGGGTACAACTTGCACGGGTTAATACTTGCATTGGTTAACTTATTAACATTTACACAGTTGCTAAGTGTTTGTTTGTTACACCCTAGTGCGTCATTCTCCGCAACCAATTTCTCTCCTGATATGTATGGTGGCGGCGGGGCCGTGGCCATCAGTTTCTTGATAGGGTTAGATCCCGCCGCCTGAGCCAATCCTCTCTGTATTTCACCCTCCTGTTGCCATAACTGCAAATAATCATAATGTTTGATCCGTCTCTTTGTTGATTTAATGAGACATATCCTCCTCCTTAGATTTTGTAACACTTCTGGGCTAAAGCTACCTACTCTTGGGAATTTCTCCCCGTCATGTACAGTCATTCTCTCCCATTCATCACATAAAACCTCTGTGTGTGAGCCATATTTTTCACACATTACGTACCTTGCCGACCCGATTGGTCGGTTTACTGAATCAACCCGAACCGAGGTTGATCGCCCCCTACCTGAACAATTGGCCCCCATACCTGTAGGCGTTGCTTTCTTCAGCCAACCCTTACAAAAACCAAAATGTTCACGATAGGCTGACGGTGGCGGTTTACCGAGTACCCCACTCACTCGCCCACGCCGACCAATACGACCTACACACTGCCCTAGTGCTGGCGTACTCGACCCAGGGCCCCTATGAACCTTTGTTTACTGGAACATGTGAGTGTGATCCGCAGAGCATTAACCCTTTCCAGTAACTGTTGGTTGTTGGATAATTCCTGAGTGACCAGCGAACTTCCCTTTAGAAAATAAAAAATTACACAAATCACGTCAGAATGTACAAATATTTATGACCCGTTTCGTACACAAATGGTACTGGTCAGATTAACTAATGCACACAATTACGTGCGGTACAATCGTTCAGCACATAAGCAACTAATCTTATGTGCAGAGCGACCAGTGGAATCGAAAATTTCGGCTGCGAATTCCTTCAGCATGAGCTTTAATGGCCTATATGGGTTCTGCACCAACCCCCTGGGTTGTGCTCTTTTCTCTATTTATAGCGGACTTCCTTGTCTGCTGTACCTGGACCTCCTGGTCTGTTCTGGACCTCCTGGTCTGTGCTACAGTGTGACCTCCTGGTCTGCTATACTCTAATGCTCATATTCTATGTTTAACAAGGAATGCCTCCCTAGCCACCATGTACGTCACTTAAATGCATGTACCCTGCGAGAACTCAACTTCTTGTGGTTCAACCTCAAAAATTGTATAAACTTATATATACAAAACACTCTCATCGCATGTACACTTTTGTTTCTATTTCTATTTCTGCGCAGAAATTTTCTTTCCTTTAGACCAGATGTGTTGTAAATTTGGAGAAGGATCTGTTAGTCTAAATTTCGGACACTAAAATAGACTTTCGCTATTTATCGCGTTGCCACCTTTTCGCCTGTTACAATAACACTAGTGTGTGATTTGAGTTACGTGGGCGTACCCGGGCGCTCCGTTGCGTAATATACGCTGCGTGCGTCGGCCTTTGAGTTGCGTACGCGAGTCTCACCCTTTGTTAGAGACACGTGTACGCAAAGCAAATATCCACCGTAACACAATTCACACGTTTATCAATGTAGATGATCCTCGATCATCTAACGAACACCACACCAATCTCTCCTTGTATCTTTAGGTAGAGCTGCGTGCGTGCTTTGCAATTTATCCCTTAATGTATTACTTTTATACTTTAACTATGAAATAGCGACAAATCTCTCTTAGCACGTTTATCAATTATAAAATGGCAAACAGGAGAGTGATATATGAAAATACACAAATGAAAAGAAATGCAGATATGCGTGTGTGCGTACGCAAGACAGAAATAAACAGTTTTAAAAGACACTAGCGTGTTGTTCTTACCTCCGTTTCCGGATTCCCTCAGCACCCTTTACTAAGCAAAGCAGACGCTTATCCAGACAGCACTACGAGGAATGTGACCTCCCGCCCTTTGCTGATGGATAATGTCTGCTGAAATTACCTAGCAGAGATATGTGAAGGACGGACGAGCCGCCAATTGATAAAGCTAAATATTTATCTTATTTAAAACCCTTTAAGAGGTCTAAGAACACTGTACGCTATTGACGTATGGAATTACCATAAGGGTACGCACGTTGCGTACGATCGCTTAGCCGTAGTCGAGACGCTCAAGCGTCACGTTCGCTCACGGCCAAGAGATCACAGACAGGCACGCTATTGGCTGCCGACTAACGTAATGGTTCGCTATAGCGTAGCGAACGCTCGGGACCACGAGATCACCAGCGGCGCTAACGCTCACAATGTTAAACCTTTATAACTATACCATAAAACAGTGTATTATGCAGTAAACCTTGGTGTAGTGATAGGGTGTAGATGCAACACAGTGTAACCTTATTAACTTAAAAGCTGTTCGAGCGTCACCGACGCTCTGAGAATACTTAACACTACAAGAAATACACAAATACCGGGCTTAGGGTCTAACGCCTTATATGAATGTTATACTTGCAAAAGAATAATACAATACAAGTCATACACTACCAATATAACATAGACTAACTAACCAGATAACTACACAGGAAATACAATATCAGTACAATAACTATATAAGAGAAATGAGAGAGAAAGAGAAGAGAGAGAGAGAGATATGGCTCACAACAACAATAAAGACAATATGATTGCGGAGAAAAACTTACGCACAAGGGGAACGATCGCATGCGCCTCGATATCCAGCTCCCGATTATCAGCAATGAGAACCGTTGAAGAGAGTGAGCTGGATATGATCGGCTTGTCTATTTATGCCCCACACACAATACAATTCAATGGTCCCTACAATCTCATTGTTCATTGGACACAGGAATTCGTCTTCGTATTATAACAAAAGGTCATAGGTTGATTCATACAGGTGGGCTGAGACCATTTCCAACTGCTCAGGTGGGTGGGAAACTAGGTTTCCCGCCGCATGGATAAGTAAGTGCAAATAATAGTAAATGGACATAAACTTCTTATGTCCATAACTATTCGCACGAGCGATTAATCCGCTTCAAACCAACACCGGAATATTGCTAATTAAATACTCTTCCGATGGATACTAAACACCACTGTATGACCCATGTCTGACCCTTCGTATCAAACAAAGAGGGATCTCTTTGTCCATGAAAATGCTATATTAACTAAACTTTCAGAATCTATCAAAGGGACCATGATCTACAAAATACGTTATACAGTTAAAATATGTTATGAACGAGTCGCCCGCTAGACGCACATAAACTTTACCGTAAATGCGCACACCGTGCGCCTGCGGGTGCCCGCAACGGCGAGTATGCGCACGCACGGCAGGGCTCATGAACGTGCAACAGGCACTCGCATGAGGTGCAAATATGGCAGTGTGCATAGTGATATTTTTCTGACTTTGACAGTAGCCATACAAATAATCATGAAACTTCTCAGCTATGCACCATTTCAGTGCCAAAAACTCCAACTTATGAGTCGGATATCTTTTTTCACTTTTTGATAACCCCCTACTTACAAAGGCTATTGGTCTCAATTTGTTTTGATGCAGTTGATATAGTACCCCCCCCTATACCTTCTTGAGAAGCATCTGTATGTAGCGTATATGGTAGTTTAGGGTTAGCATATGCTAAAACAGGAGCATTTGTCAAACATTCTTTTTATTCTTCAAAAGCTCTTTCGCATTGAGTACTCCATCTTTCTCCGAATGGCTCGCTTAGTCTAAAGTAACCATCAGAGGCTAATTCCGGCTTCTTTTGTGACGGGTTTTTCTTTTTCCAAATTGGTGGATATCTTTTCGTAAGGTCAGTCAATGGCTTAGCAATTCTTGAATACCCCGGGACAAACTTCCGGTAATACCCGCAAAACCCTAAGAATGATCGCAGATCTTTCAATTTAGCGGGACGGGGCCATTTATTTACTACTTCTACTTTAGCTGGATCAGTGGCGACTCCCTCACGGCTGACAATGTGTCCTAGATATTTTACGGAGGACTGACACAAGTGACATTTGTCCAAAGACAATTTCAAACCCCCCTCAATCAGCCGGTCTATCACTTTAAGCAAGCGGACATTGTGTTCTTCCAAGGTACTGCCAAAGACTATTATATCATCTAAGTATACTATTACCTCTCGGTAATTCATATCTCCGACTACCTTGTCCATAGTTCGTTGAAAGGTTGCTGGAGCTCCTCTAATTCCCTGCGGCATCATTAAGAATTCATAAAACCCTAAAGGACAGATGAACGCTGTTTTCTCCCTATCGCTAGGGCACATGGGAATTTGGTAGAAACCACTTCTCAAATCCAGAACCGAAAACCAGATACTGCCTTGAAGGCAGTCTAAAGCCTCATCAATCTTGGGAACAGTGTATTGGTCAGGTATCGTCCGTTGATTCAAAGTTCTGTAATCCACACACATACAAATTTTCCCGTTTTTTTTTCTAGCGATAACAATAGGCGAGGCATATGGACTTCTGGATTCGATAATGACTTGATTTTCTAATAACCCTTTTAAATGTGTCCCCACGTCATCAAAGTCGGCTGGAGCGATTCTTCGTGACCGCTCACGGAAAGGGTTATCATTGGTTAATTTGATGTAGTGCTCAACTCCCTTAGCTTTCCCTAAATCCCATTCTTCTGCTGAGAAAGCTTGGTCTCTCTTCAATAATTCCCGTATTAAAGCATCCTTTTCAGGCCCAGAGATATCGCTTCCCTCAAAACACAAGTCATATCTCTTTCCACCAACAGATGAAACGTTTATTAGCATTTTAACATTCTCTTCAGCACTTTCAGCACTCTCTGATTTTATACATGCCGTTGTTTTTTCATGAGTCTGAGTTTGAATAACAAATGTATTACTACTACCCTTATTATCTTCCTCCCTACACCAGTCGGTCAAGGCTTGGTATAATTTGGTATTCGTTCCTACAATAATGGGGAGATTTTCTCTGTCTTCAGGAATTTCAGGACATATTAATGCAACAAATGGGATCTGATTAATCTCATTAGTCCCATCTTTCTCAAATTCCAGGGTGACATTGACATAGCCCAAATAAGGGTACTTCTCTACACTGAGTCCCCATATTACCAGTCCAGATAATGACTGTATCCTCACATCAGGTATATTTGTTCGATACCATGACTCAAAAATTAGAGACACTTGTGAACCACTGTCTAAAAGAACTTTACATTTTTTTCCATTTATTTTAGCTACTCTCATGGGAACGGGTCCCAAAAGACCCTCTGGGATGTCTCTGTTCCACCATGAGCTCCCCATAGCACATCTACCAATTTCTAGGGGGCCGGTGAGGGGATGACCACTGACCTCCCCCTCTCGTTTCCCTGATCAGTTCCTGCTGGGTTATTATCATCCCTGATATTATCATCATTATTACTACTCCTATTCTGATAGCATTCAATCGCCCTGTGGCCATATCGTCCACACTTGAAACATCCTCTGGTGTTCCTATATCCTCGTCCTATGCCTCGTTGGGAGACATTAACACTTTGAGTAGTAAAGAATCGATCAATTTTTTTATTTTGTTCTTCCATTAGTTTTAACATCTTTTCCTCAAATAAGTTAGGTTTAGATTCTATAGTAGGAACCACCACTTTTACTTTTTTTACGGTTCGTTCTCTCATTTCGATCAGAGTCTCTTCCTGCTTTATCTCTTTCATTAGATCATTAAAACTAGGAGGAATTAGACGAGTCTCAGAACACCTTAATTTCTGCGCCACAGGGTCTGCAGTCAATGCACCTCTCAATAGCTGTTTCATTCTGCTAGCATCCACCTCTGTTTTCTGTATTCCTCCTTTATCTACTATTTTATACAACAATCTGTCTAATCTGTATAAAAAATTGCTTAATTTTTCTCCTGAATCCTGGAAAGTGTGATGCATCTTTGATACTAAATCCCCTACATCCTCAAGAGTTCCGTAAGCATAGTCGAGAGCTTCAAAATATGTTTCCAGGGTTGCATTCGGGTTACTCCACCGGGCAGCTTGTATTACACCCATCGCAGGTCCCCGTAAACTCTCAACCACTCGTTGCTTTTTTATGTGGTCCGGACACTGCCACTCCTCCGTTTGTTGTTTAGCCGCCTCCTTCCATGAATCATATGTTTCCTCACCCTGAGGTATATGCTGGATTCCAGAGAAAATGCGTAATCTCCTATAGCTCACTTCGTAATGCCACCTCTCAAGCTGAGTAACGACACGATCCATTATGGACTCGAACTGGCCCCCTAGTCGGTCTTCACTATTCTTGAAGGTGGAATCACTCCCTTCTTTCTCTCCATCTTTGGATTTTTTTTAATTACCCACTTCATCTGTTGATGACATCTCGGGGTTGTTAGCACTGGGAGCATCCTCAGTTTCTCTGCCACTCAGACGTTGACTTGGCCAAAGAATATCCCATTTCCTTTCTGAGTCTTCATCTGCTATTATTCTACTGGGAATTAAACTAGCATCTAGGTCTTTTCCCGTTTCTATAAGTATAGCACATACTTCTCCCAGCTCTCCTCTCCACTTATCCACTATGCAAGGTTCATACACTCCATACAGTGTCCTGACCTTGGATGTTATATCACTGTCAGAAAATTCCCAAAAACTTCCTTTTATACCGAAACTTCCTTTTATACCGACACTGGCATGTGAAGTCTGATTTCCATCTGGCTCAGCAACAGCTTTTTGGCATCGACGTACAGCAGTACAACAGTGTTGGCAGCCGGCGCCCACTAACATTAAGGAGACAGTGATTAATCTTCCCATCGTGGAAAGGTCTGGGTAAGCTATATGCACGGGACTGTATTAATAGCGGCTATAGCTTAAAGTCACTGCAATATGTATGGAAGCATGTCCATTTGAGCTACCCAGTAAGCCTTTATTTCAGTTGGAAGTAATTAACTGTGAGCATCTAAGCTCTCCACTAAATGGTGGTCAATTTATAATTATACCACATCTACATCGTTAAAAAGTGGACGGACTCTGAAGGAAATTCTAATTAAATTCATATGATTCATCAGCCCATGCATGGAGCTTAATATAAGGATTATCAGTTAATTATAAATGCTGCAGTCTCCACCAGAATATAGGTGGTTATATTTCTCCCAGGGAGTCTCTATTATGTGCATATATATTGTTACCATCTTTGTTACCAATGTTTGATACATAATATATGAGTTAACCACACAACAGGATATTCGGTTTATTCACTGAATTGTGATAGTTCTTATGTCTTTTAATAATAAATTTTATTAATGCTGTTTAATGGTAGCGCTTCTCTGAGTATTTCTTTGTTCTGTAACTTTTTTGGTTGAGGATCAGCACCTCAACTTTGGGAAGCTGCAACCAGCAAAACAGCATTTATATTTTAGGTGTCTCATAGCCATCAAACTAGCGCCCACCCACTTTTCTTCTTTTTTATACCGAAACACCTTTGGGGATTTTTCCCTTTCTGTTGACACCACAGATACATGTCCTCTCGTGTAACGCAATCCATATCTCTATCCACGTTATTTATACACTAGTCCTTCCAAACTAGGCGCTAACCTGGGATCTCAGCAGTGCCTCCAGTTGTAACCACCTCTTTATCCGTGTTAGTATCCGCTAACACCAGATGGTTAGTATTATTAGTATGATGTGCCTCCACCTGAGCTATTATAATTTTGGGCTCGCTCAGGTAAGCCCAAACCTCCCTAGCCTTTATTATCCTTTCAGAACGAGACTATTGTGAGCAGGGAGTTATATTGTGTTGGTTAAGGCAGTATAATAAGTTGTAATTATAAAGTAAATACCTTCCTCTTCTTTTCCAGGTCAGTCACGTCCTGCTGAACCCTTCGACGGTAAGTATAATTGTATGTTTCTGTCATATAGGTTCAACACAATAAGGGCTTTATTAATACTTACATCCATATAATTTATATAAGGTATAATGAGATAGACATACAGTTTTCGCTATTCCATATACAAAAACATCTGCATGCAATACAAAAAAAGTAAATTATCAATAGACCAACAAATGTAACTCTTGTGTAATAGAGGCTAATACCTGAATACCCGGGTATTCTAAGAATAAGTTACCAGTAACTCAAGCAACTCTTCTAACTGCAGTGTATATACGTTGGGGCCCTTAGTTATGTCACTACTAAAGAGAGTCAAATTAATTCCAGATGTGTCCGAGAATATAGTATGTATATATATATATATCTTGTAGATTCAATGTTCACTGTATTCCCTTAGGATTTAAATCAGCATAAGCAATTCCTTTTATTCCTAAATCAGGAAACATGTAGTTATATGGTAACTGTTACTATTTGTTACCATTACTCTGAGTCAATAGGTCGTATCCTGTATCCACTCTTGCTCTTTCTATAAATATATTTTCTCTTGCTCCATTTCAATATAATAACTACAGCTGGGGTTATATTAGTTGTTGGATCAGATGCAGTAGAGAAATGTCAGACGGCTGCTATACAGTTCAACTGCTGACTACTTACTCCCCCAGCCTCTTACTGAGCAGAAATACTTAGTGGCCAAAAGTACCTATAGTATCTATTGTAAAAGATACTGCTTTACTATCTTTCAACTGGGCTGTGCAGTTATCATCCTACTGCTGTCACTCCTAGGTGCGTGCTGTGTAAATGATGCTTGACGCACAGATACCCTCCGGCTGTCGCGAGCGCTTTGGGTAGTGTTTGTAGTGTTATACACTATCCACGCTCTCTGACTATACTGATGTTAGTCTGTATTTTGATTATATGGTCGTCTGTGCGTATATAGTACTCACAAGTACAGCGGAGGCAGCGGTATGATATCTCCCTTCTCAGGAGGCTGCTACGTCCCAGCTCCCCTCTCCAGAGGACCTCGGCCGCTCATCCATCACACGGAGACCTTGGCTGCCCAACGGTATAGCTCCTCCCTGGAGTCTCGTCTCGCTGTCTCGCTCCTCCCCGCGTCTCTTCCCTTAATACTGGCGGCTTACACTGATATGTCTATGCCGCCGCTGACAGCGCTGCTTTGTGGCTCCGCCTCCACTCCTTTACTCCCGGGTTAATTCCGGTCAGACACAGTGACGTCCGTCCTCTCCTCAATCACGCTCTCCTCTCCTCAGGCATCCGACCACAGCTCCAACCGAACAGCCTCTTCCCTCGCTCAGCCCCGGCAGTTTTATTTCTAACCTCCTCCTGGACTGCTCGTGCTCCTCCCGTGAGCCAAGGTATGGCAGTTAGGTCCCTCGTGAGCATATTTCTAGATCCTTCTATACTAGTGTTAGGTCCCTCGTGAGCATATTTCTAGATCCTTCTATACTAGTGTCCATATATTCTGATATAATACATACATATATTCACAGGCATTTCAAATAGTGCTTATATATATTTACAATATTATTACTATTGATCTTTATGCATATACATATATTCAGTCCAGTCCATATATGTGGGTTACATATTGATGGTCAACGCAATATAAAATATCCACCCTTGTACCAATCCTAATAAAGCAGATGCATTGTCAGATGTTGTGGTGTTCACCAAACAAACACCCCTGATGGCACTCACTGCAATTACACTGCTCCTCCTTAGCCTGGTCTGGCTCCCCCTCTCTTTCCACTGCAAGCTCCAGCAGCTTACTTACAAGTCTGTAACTCAATGACACTGACAGTCGCAGACTAGTGCTGCTGCTGCTGGAAAAACAAGTGACGTGTCAATGCTGCTGCCAACCGCCTGCCAGTATTGAATTTGTCTTCCTAAGAGGAACGCTGGCTGCATGCTGCTCCTCATCAGTGGCTGGCATTGGCATAGAAAACAAGGAGAGAGGTGGCGGGTGTGATGGGTGGGCGTGCGAGCAGCTTGACGTCATCACGTCACATCACGCAGTTTTTGTACTTGGAGATGTAGCCGGGAGTTTGGAAGCCGGTGGCAGTGGCACCCTTGATTAATCCAGGCGTCCGGTCAGTAATGCAGTCCTGACAGGGTGCAACGCAGAGGGGACAGTAATCAGCCTGCTTGGCGATCGCTGCATTAGGCATGTGAGATTGGGGTGCCAGACATTAGCGGGTGCCTGTGCACCCCCCCTGCGCACACCTATGCTCTCTTGCCATTCTTGGGGAGAAACTCTATCACACGTGTGTGTGTGTGTGTGTGTGTGTGTGTGTGTGTGTGTGTGTGTGTGTGTGTGTGTGCAGTGTTTGTGGTCACCAATAGCAATGTCCAGGGACCCTGTGTCATATGCTGCAGAGGATTTGTCCTCTCAAGTTGATCCCATTCCATGCAATCAGGATTGCACTGATTTGCACAGATTCCAGCAAGGGAGCCGGAATGGTTATCCTCTATCAAAAATATGATTTCTCCGATTTCACAGAGGGTTGCACAAAATTAATCTGCTACCCAGGTGCTGCAGAATATGGCAGTCTGGCCCAGTTCTGGTACCTCAGGTCCCCCCCTTTAGCACAAATTATGCAGGATGACACCGATACAGATTCTGACAGTGATGATGGGGTACGGGGGACAGCATGTCTTGCTAAAGGGGTGCAGTTGATGATAGAGGCTATTAGGGATATGTTGAATATTAATGATACACCACCTGAGCAGGTTGAGGAGGCTTACTTCACTGAGAATAAGAAAGCCTTACTAACCTTCCCTGCGTCAAAAGAATTAAATGCTATTTTTGAAAAGGATTGGGAAAACCCTGAGAAATAATTCCAGATCCCTAAGAGGGTTCAGGTGGCATTTCCTTTCCCTGTTGAGGATAGGAAAAAAATGGGAAAACCCGCCTATTGTTGACGCGTCAGTATCCAGACCTTCAAAAAAGGTGGTGTTGCCTGTTCCGGGATCTACCGCCTTGAAAGAGATGGCTGATCGTAAGATTGATAATACGCTCAAATCCATGTACACTGCTTCAGGGGCTATACTGCGTCCCACTATTGCCAGTGCTTGGATTGCCAAAGCTATAGTAAAGTGGTCTGGCACCTTACTTGAAGATTTGGATACTATGGATAAAGATGATGTTGGCTTATTTTTGAGCAACATTCAGGATTCAGCGGGATTTCTGTTGGAATCCATGAAAGATCTGGGTTCCATGGCTGCAGGAATTTCTTCCATGTCGTTCTCAGCGCTGCAAGGACTGTGGCTACGTCAATGGTCTGCTGACACAGAATCCAGGAAAAGTGTGGAGTCCCTCCCGTATACAGGTCAGACTCTCTTTGGGGAAGCGCTAGATGCGTGGATTTCCACGGCTACAGCGGGTAAGTCTCCCTTTCTTCCCTCAGATGCTCCTGCTCCGAAGAAACCGTTTTCTTCGCCTACATCACAGCCCTTTCGGACTACGAAGCCCAGAAAGGCCAGGCAGTCCAACACCTTCTTTCGGGGAGGTAGGCCCAAGTCCAAGAGACCCACTACGGCAGGTTCCCAGGAACAGAAACCTACTTCAGGTACACCAAAGTCCTCCGCATGATGGTGGACTGCTGGTCCCGAAGGTGGGGCCGGTGGGAACGAGACTCGAGCAATTCAGTCACGTCTGGGTGTTGTCCGGCCTGGATCCCTGGGTGCAAGGTATTGTGTTCCAGGTGTACAGGGTGGAGTTTCAAAATCTCCCCCCTCACCGATTTTTCAAATCAGGTTTACCAGCTCTGCTGGCAGACAGGACGGTCCTACAAGCTGCCGTCCAGAAGTTGGTGGCGTCACAAGTCATTGTGCCCGTACCACCTCATATGCACAACAAGGGTTACTATTCAAACCTTTTTGTGGTACCGAAACTGGATGGTTCGGTTAGGCCCATTCTGAACCTAAAGTCACTAAACCTCTTTCTGAAGGAGTTCAAGTTCAAAATGGAGTCTCTAAGAGTGGTGATATCAAGTCTGGAAGAGGGGTAATTCCTGGTATCCCTGGATATCGAGGATGCGTACCTCCACATTCCGATCTGGCTGCAGCATCAGGCGTATCTCCGCTTTGCCTTGTTGGACTGTCATTTCCAGTTCCAGGCCCTGCCCTTTGGGCTCTCAAGGGGATGATGGTTCTCCTTCGCAGACAGGGGGTGAACATCATTCCCTATCTGGACGATCTGCTGATAAAGGCATCGTCCAGGGAGAAACTATTGCGGTCCATTGCTCTCACGACCGATCTTCTCAGTGTCCATGGTTGAATTCTGAACCTTCCAAAATCACACTTGGAACTAACCAGGAGGTTGTCCTTTCTGGGGATGATCCTCGGCATGGAAGTACAGAGGTTATTTCTTCCACTGGAAAAAGCGTTGGTGATACAAACAATGGACCGGGATGTTCTGAAGCCAGCCCGGGTGTAGGTTCATCAATGCATTTGCCTTCTGGGAAAGATGGTGGCGTCTTACGAGGCTCTCCAGTACGGAAGATTTCAAGCTTGGTCCTTCCAGCTGGATCTCCTGGACAAGTGGTCAGGATCTCATCTGCACATGCACCTGAGAATTCGTCTGTCGCCAAAGGCCAGGATTTCGCTCATCTGGTGGCTCCAACTACCTCACCTTCTGGAGGGCCGTAGGTTCGGGATCAGGACTGGATCCTTCTAACCACGGATGCAAGCCTCCGGGGCTGGGGCGCAGTCACTCAAGGGGAGACCTTCCAAGGAAGGTGATCAATTCTGGAAGTCGGCCTTCCGATTAACATTCTGGAATTAAGAGCCGTATACAACGGTCTTCTTCAGGCGGCCCATCTTCTAAGAAATCGGGCCATTCAAGTGCAGTCGGACAACGTAACAACAGTGGCTTACATAAACCGACCGGGCAGAACAAAGAGCAAAGCAGCCATGGCGGAGGTAACAAGAATCCTCCTTTGGGCAGAAAAACACACGTTGGCACTGTCAGCAATCTTCATTCCAGGAGTAGACAACTGGGAAGCAGACTTCCTCAGCAGACACGATCTCCATCCGGAGGAGTGGGGTCTCCAGCCGGAGGTGTTCAAAGACATAACAGACCTTTGGGGATTACCCCAAATAGACATGATGGCCTCTCGTCTCAACAAGAAGCTTCTGCGTTATTGTTCCAGGTCGAGGTACCTACAGGCAGTGGCAGTGGACGCCCTGGTGTCTCCGTGGGTGTTCCAGTCGGTGTATGTGTTTCCATCACTCCCACTCATCCCAAGAATCCTAAAGCTCATAAGGAGAACAAGGGTTCAAGCGATCCTCATTGCTCCAGACTGGCCGAGAAGTGCTTGATACTACAAGAAGAGCCGAGGCCCCTTCCTCTTCAAGAGGACCTGCTGCAGCAGGGGCCGTTCGCCTGTCAGGATTTACCACGGCTACGTTTGACGGAATGAAGGTTGAACGCTTGATACTAGCTCGGAAGGGCATTCCGAACAAAGTTAGTCCTACCCTGATACAGGCTAGGAGAGGAATAACATCTAAACATTACCATCGTATTTGGAAAAAATATGTGTCTTGGTGTGAGTCCAAGAGGTTTCCTATGGTAAAGTTTCAACTGGGACGGTTTCTCATCTTCCTGCAGGCAGGAGTGGATATGGGCCTGAGGTTGGGATCTGTGAAGGTCCAGATTTCGTCCCTATCCATTTTCTTCCAGAAACAATTGGCTGCCCTCCCTGAGGTTCAGACCTTTTTGAAGGGAGTTCTGCACATCCAGCCTCCCTTTGTACCGCCTACAGCGCCAAGGGATCTTAACGTGGTGTTGCAGTTTCTCCAGTCTGACTGGCTTGAGCCTCTGCAAGAGGTAGAGGTCAAGTTTCTTATGTGGAAGGCTGTCACTTTGTTGGCCTTAGCTTCTGCTAGACGTGTGTCGGAGTTGGGGGCTTTGTCTTGTAAGAGCCCCTACTTGATCTTCCATGAAGATAGAGCTGAGCTCCGGACACGTCAGCAGTTTCTTCCGAAGTTTGTGTCTGCATTTCATATCAACCAACCTATTGTGGTGCCAGTTGCTACTGACTGCTCAATTTCATCTAAGCCCTTAGATGTGGTAAGGGCTCTGAAGATCTATGTGAAGAGGACTGCTCGTCACAGAAAATCGGACTCTCTGTTTGTCCTTTATGATCCCAAGAAAATTGGGTGTCCTGCTGCTAAGAAGACTATCTCTCACTGGATCAGGTTCACTATCCAGCATGTGTATTCTACGGCGGGATTGCCGTGTCCTAAGTCTGTTAAGGCCCACTCTACTCGTAAGGTGGGGTCTTCCTGGGCGGCTGCATTACAACTTTGCCGAGCAGCAACTTGGTCTGGGTCGAACATGTTTGAAAAGTTCTACAAGTTCGATACTTTGGCCTCTGATGATCTGAAGTCCAGTCAATCAGTTTTGCAGGAGCCTCCGCGCTCTCCCTCCCGTTCTGGGAGCTTTGGTACATCCCCATGGTACTAATGTGGACCCCAGCATCCTCTAGGGCGTAAGAGAAAATAGGATTTTAATTACCTACTGGTAAATCGTTTTCTCGTAGTCCGTAGAGGATGCTGGGAGCCCGCCCAGCGCTTCATTTTCCTGCAGTTGTTATCTGGTTCAGTACAACTTTGTTGTTAGTTTTGTTCTGCATTATTACTAGGTAAGTAATGTTTCAGCTGTTGCTGAAGTTTTCAAGCTCGTTAGCTTGATGTGCCTTGTATGTGTGAGCTGGTATGAATCTCGCCACTATCTGTGTATAATCTTTCTCTCGAAGATGTCCGTCTCCTCGGGCACAGTTTCTAGACTGAGTCTGGTAGGTGGGGCATAGAGGGAGGAGCCAGCCCACAATCTCAAACTCTTAAAGTTCCAATAGCTCCTGGTGGACACGTCTATACCCCATGGTACTAATGTGGACCCCAGCATCCTCTACGGACTACGAGAAAAGGATTTACCGGTAGGTAATTAAAACCTATTTATTTATGGTTTGATAATATGATGTTGTGAGGCCACGCCCACTCTTCCAGGAGGTCACACCCACTTTTCCAGGAGCGCGCTCCAATGGGGGGGGGGGGCTTTGAAATTTTCTAGCTCAGGGTGCTAGTAGGCTTGCAGCCAGCCGTGCCCACTGCCACCAGGGGTGTGGCGCATAGCACTGGTTGTTGCTGAGGAGGGGGGGACGCCTCTAAAATTTTTGGAGTCCCCACTTTCTGAGGAATGCCAACCCTGGGCTGACTGGTTTGGGGGGGTGTTAATGTTATGGTAGGGGGACCCATACTGAGTGTCTCCACTGCTATGGCATTATCCCCCTGGCTGGTTCAACCTGGTGCTGGTTTAAGTGATGCAAGGGGGACTCTACGCTTTTTTTTTTTTTTTAGGGGGGTGGGGGGCGGTTGGGTAGCAGCAAGTGCTTCTCCAGCCACTGACCTCACCGTACGTCACTGGTGGACGGTGCAACCGGAAAGCATGAAATCAAACCAATACTTACATAGCTTAATAAGCACTTCTTTGCCCGTAGGCTGCTGAGGCCAGACACAAACAGTGCAGACAGTGGAGTTAAATCTTCTTTTAACTACCTCCAGTAAATCATCAGACTTTCTGCCTAACGCATCAGTTGATGCTAGGGGACAAACCTATTCCCTAGAACAAATTCAGATTATGGATCATAGATTCTTGCAAACTGGTGTCCTAGAGACACCTCCCGCTCATGAGAATTTTAATGACACTGAATTGCAGAGCCGCTTCCTTGTGGCTGTACAATTCCTTACAAACATGAATCAGGCCCATAGTGTTTGTTTCAGAGTTGGATGCTATTGAAGCACGGTTGCGTCTTTATGCTAATGCCGATGGGCTTTCTACTGAGATGACCACCAGCTGCTGTGCTAATTTGTCACAAAGACGCACCATCAAACATTGCACTAGCCCCATGGAGGCGTAAAATGTCCGTCTGAACATGGCCGACAGTGCCAGCGTCCCCGTTATCTCTCAGGAACACCCATAGAACTTGAAGGGATTTGCATCCAAATTAGTTCTGCAGATCCTGGTTGTAGCCGTCAGGATGCATGTGCAGTGTGGGTCGACTGCTTGCGTCCGACATCGACACGGTGTCCACTTCTGAATCATGCCCATATTTTGTGCAATTAGGGGATCTGAGTGGTATTTTTATGAGACACATGCACTGTTTTATTGAAAATTTCTTTTTTTATTGAAATGTCTGGATTGAGATGGTTTATAAAAACAGCTGTCGTTCCATAGTAATGAGCAGTCAATAGTCATTAGAAATGATAATTACAGGGGCGTGGCTTGGCTGCCATTGAGAAAGGACAGGTTTTATGTGAGCTCCTGTTTCGACAGCCATATAATCCCCTTTATTCTGGCTCAATCCTTCCATACTGCATCCACATACACCCCCTTGGCGCCAGGACACCTTCCCTGTCACTGAAGTGGGGCTCGCGGAGCCGGGAGGGGTCTCCTACCTCTCTGCGGGTTGCGGCCTGTCTTCTTTCCTAAAGCCGGGGACTCAATTTTCCCCTCTACACTGCTGGTGCCACCCTCGGTGGGGCCTGGTACCTTTCCCGCCCCGGGACCCCTCCCGCAGTTTACCGCTACCTCTGCCGTCAGGAGACCGTCCTCTGCACCGGCCCTGCCACCAGCCAGCATCTCCTCCAGCGGTCCGCACGCCCACACTCAGCCATGGCTCCGGCCTCCGCCTGCGTCACGTGCGTGATGCTGCTGCAGCTTCCTCCATCTGGGCCCGGCGCTCGACTCTGGAGCCCTCCCTGCCACTCGACTGCCTGCCTCTGAAGTACGGAGAGGTGTGTCAAAGTCGAAAAATATCATGATACATATGCCTTGTACTAACCCCTCATGCACAGGCGCGCTGCTCGTACACTCAGTCCCCCGTGCGTATACATCCCCGTAGATTGCGTAAGCGACGCACCAGCGTCTCGTGCGCATAGGATGTGTATTTACGGCGGAGTTTGTGAGCGTCTAGCGTGCGACTCGATCGTAGCATATTTAACCCATATAGTGCATTTTGTAGTTAATATTCCCCTAGACTATGTCAGCGAGTATGTTTAGTTTAAACTGTTCCTGGACAGAGAGATTCCTCTTTGCATGATAGGAAGGGTCAGACAAAGGTTGAAAGGTGGTGTCTAGTATCCAGCTGTAGGGTATTTTAAGGGTAACATTCCGATGTTAGTTAGGAAAGGATCGCTCGATCCTGCATATAGTTATGTACAAAAGTAGTTTATGAACATTAACTGTATTTGCTGTAAATTACACATGCGGCGGGAATCCTGAGGATACCTCCCACCAGAGCAGTTGGGGAAAGACACAGCCCACCTGTTCAAATCCACCTATGACCTTTGCTGTAATGCAGAGACACATTCCTGTGACCAATGAACAATAAGATTGTAGGGACCATTGTATTGTGAATGTATGTTGTCTATATAAAGACCACCGGTGCCTGGTCAGTTCAATCACTCTCTGAAGGCTTTCTCCCTGAATGCTGAGGACTGGACTCCAGGTCGCGCTTGCAAAAGATTCCCCACGTATGTATTATTCTCTGTAGCGATTATTCTCTGTTATTCTGTTTAGATTCCCTGTTAGTTTGTAGTGTATAACTTGTATTGTGTTTCCCTTTTTCTCTAAACCATCCACGGCGGTGTTAGAGCTGCTGTGGTTTTTAAATCCAAATCAGGTGTTGCGTTTTCACTTTCCTGCAAAGGGCTCTCTTTTAGCGTCTTAATCGCTCAAACAGCATACACATTGTTAAAGGTTTTAAGCGTTACATCGTTACAGTATTTAGTTATTAAGGTTTAGAGTATAAGCATATTCTTACTGTGTTTAGTTAACAAGGTTTACTGTATATCATTCTGTGAGCGTCTGCACCGCTCGTGTTTCATTTCTCACGGCGCAGCAGTACGGTACTCGGTACGCCAATAGCGTGCTTGGTACTAAGTGTGAATCCGTGAGCGTACGTGTCGCTCGTGCGTCGCGCCCACGGCCTAGCGTCTGATACGCTAAGTGCGTACCCCTACGGTACTCAGTGCGCAAATAGCGTATGTGGTCCATAATAGTATATAGCTTTATGTTTAAAGGTAATATTTGACATTATCAGGTGCAGTAGAGATTGCCTGCTTCGGCCTCCCTCTCCTGCTTACACACCTGGCGTCATCTTCCCCTGAGGCTGGGAAACGCTGCTGCGGCCTGGAGCCGTTCATATGATTGGGTGAGACCTTTCCATTGCTCCTATTGTTGCTGCCCTTTCTTTCTGTCCCACCATTAGGGCTATTTGTCATCATTGAGACTAATTGTGTCCCTGTGCTATTAATATTTCCTACTGTTCATGCTCTATTTCATTGTGGATTCTCCTTCTGCAGTATATATGCTGGGTTGGAGCTCCTCCCAGTGGCTCTCATTGATAAACTGACTCATTTCTGTAATTCCTTTACTGTTATACCTACTTGACAGATTTTGCAAATTATCTCGGGACGCTTGCTATGTGCCTGTGGTACAGTTGTTGTCCTGCACCCGCCCTCTCGTCCCTGGGGAATGAGGAATCCGGTGTCCAGTTTGTTCTTGCTGCCCTATCGGCTGAAAATTGATTAATGGCGTGCTAATGCCATTCCACTGGGAGTCACCATACTGAAGGCACTTAACGGCGTACTGAGCAGTTGCCTTGCAATTCGTCTCTCTGCCACATGACCTCGCTTAATCATCTGTCCTACTCTCAGCATGGTCAGATCCGGGAAAAAGAAAGGTAATACAACGCAATCTAGGGAGACCGTGACCCAGCCGGGAATGAGATCATTCCTACAACCTACTCCTGCTACGTCTTCTGGAGATCTCTCTCCCTCAAGCCCCTCTTCCTGTTACTCCGCTCCTGCCTCCCCCTTAGTGATGGATCAACCTACCCCGCACGTTGAGAGCGATACCACTCTCCAAGACATTTTGATGTTCATGAAAACTCTACCCACTAAGCAGGATCTCCAGGATACCATGCGTAGAGAGTTGGCGTCTATCAAACAAGATATCTCACAACTTTCTGACAGGGTGACCGCATTGGAGGACTATCGTGATTCTGCTGATGTCTTTATGGGATCCCTCACGGATGTTATCAAGGCTCAATCAGATGAAATCCGGTCGCTGTGGTCGCGTGTGTTGGATTTGGACAATAGAGGTAGGAGAAATAATATCCGGGTGAGAGTTATTCCCGAGGATGTCCCCCAGACAGGCTTAGTGGATGCTCTGATGAAAATATTCAACGCAGTCCTGGGTAAAGACCCGGCTGGCACCATAACCTTCGACACAGTTCACCGTGCCCTTAAACCGAGAGGGCTCCCTACTGACCATCCCCGGGATGTCATATGTCGCTTGCACTACTACTCTCAGAGATAGGAAATGATGGGTAAAGTGCACCACCTAGATGGCCTGGACTTTAATGGTGACCCAATTGCCATCTTCCAAGATCTTTCCTGGCACACGCTCCAACAAAGAAAGACCCTCCGACCCCTCACAGAGTAACTCCGCAAGCGTCAACTGAAATACCAGTGGGGTTTCCCTTTTAACCTTCAGGTCTCCTCTTCTGGAAAGATCCACACCCTACATACTCCCTCCGACCTTCCCGCTTTCTGCTCCGGTCTCGGCCTCCCGCCCGTAAAGATTCCTGATTGGGACTTCATCTCTCCTGCTCTGCATCCGCCTCAACCTTCTGGAAGTGGAGTGTCATGGCAGGTTGTACGTAATTCCCAGAGGAAAACCTCTTAAACCCTCTTCGCTTGCCAGGACTCCTCCGCCACTTGATTGCATTTTTCTCTGTTGCCTTGAAAATGGACCTTTTCTTTTTTTTTGCAGGAGTGTTGAACTTTCCAGATGTGGCATAACGGGTGAGATACATTCTACGATACCCTGTATCACTACTACCCCATTTTACATAATTCTCCTCGGTTTCATTTTAAAAATCTGGAGATTATTATTGAGACTATGATGTTATGCAGTTAGTTGTTACTGTTATTTACTGTTTTTCTACATGTTCCTAGTTGATATAGTGTCTATGGGGGTGACTCCCTTGCCCCGTTCCCGCACATGGCCATAGTGCCCTATGGGATTTCTGGTGTATATATTTACCAGTTGTCCCATGGCAGGTTTTTCCTTGTTATTGATGTTCCTATTTTCTGTGACTTGCTCTCTTTCTTTTCTGCACTTTATGAGAAAGAGACAGAGGATGCTGGGGATGCTTCAAGAACCATGGGGTATAGACGGGATCCGCAGAAGACATGGGCACTTTAAGACTTTAAAAGTAGTGTGAACTGGCTCCTCCCTCTATGCCCCTCCTCCAGACTCCAGTTAGATTCTGTGCCCAGTGAGACTGGATGCACACTGAGGAGCTCTCCAGAGTTTCTCAGAAAAAAGACTTTGTAGGTTTATTATTTTCAGGGAGGGGGGCACAAGAGATTTGGTGCTAATTAGTTGAAAGTAAAAGCGCTAACAGGTCTGGGCAGTAATTTACTCGCTTCAGAACCGGGATAGGCACTGGGTTGTGAGCTAGCAGAACTCCCTCTGTGTTTCTCTAACAGGCTTTGTTGTGGGTCTGTCTCCTATAGCCCCAGTGTGGTTGTGGGTGTCGGTACGTGTGTGTCGACATGTCTGAGGCTCAGTGCTCTTCCTGGGAGTGGGGACAGAAAAGGCTGTGGGAGTGACCGTGTCGGCACCGCCGACGGCTGATTGGGTTAAATATGTTGAGTGTTTTGAATGCTAATGTGGCTCGGTTGACGAAGAGATTAGATAAATCTGAGTCTAAAAGGCAGACTTGGAGGAAATCCATGGAAGATGCATTGTCACAAGCTCAGACCCCTTCGGGTTCACAGAAACGTGCATTTACCCAGATAACAGATACGGATACCGACACGGACTCTGATTCCAGTGTCGACTATAGTGACGCCAGATTGAATCCTAAACTGGTTAAGAGCATTCAGTACATGATTGTGGCGATAAAAGAAGTATTGCATCACAGAGGACCCTGCTGTTCCTGGGTTCCGGTATGAATGGTCGACCATGTTATGGTCGACAGTCATTAGGTCGACCACTATTGGTCGACATTGACACATGGTCGACACATGAAAATGGTCGATACATGAAAGGTCGACACATGAAAAGGTCGACATGAGTTTTTTAACTTTTTTGGGTGTCGTTTTTTTGCGTAAAGTGACTGGGAACCCCAATTAGTGCACCGCGTCCCCTCGCTTTGCTCGCCATGCTTCGGGCATGGTGCCTTCGCTTCGCTCGGCACAGATTACCGTTCCAATCGTAGTCCACGTGGATCGTAAAGTATGGAAAAGTTCCCCAAAAGAAAAAAAAGTTAAACTCATGTCGACCTTTTCATGTGTCGACCTTTCGTGTGTCGACCATGTGGCCATGTAGACAATGTCAATGTCGACCAATAGTGGTCGACCTAATGACTGTCGACCATAACATGGTCGACCATGTGAACGGATACCCTGTTCCTGATACAAGGGTCTGTATGTATAAAGGAAAGAAACCTGAGGTAACGTTTTCTTCCTCTCATGAACTGAACGCTCTTTTTGAAAAGGCTTGGGAAAATCCTGACAAGAAGGTACAGGTTCCCAAAAGAATTCCAGTGGCATATCCGTTTCCTTCTGGGGACAGGGAAAAGTGGGAGTCAACCCCCATGGTGGATAAAGCTCTATCGCGTCTATCCAAATAGGTGGCGCTTCCATCTCCTGACACGGCAGCCCTAAAGGATCCTGCGGATCGTAAGCAGGAAAATACACTAAAATCCATTTATGTCACTACGGGTTCGCTACTCAGGCCTGCCGTTGCTTAGGCATGGGTGAGTAGCGCTATTGAAAAGTGGGCAGGTAACTTGTCATCTGAGATAGATTCCCTAGACAGGGATAGCGTACTTTTGACTCTGGGTCATATCAGGGACGCTGCAGCATACTTAAAAGAAGCTGTAAGGGATATTGGCCTTTAGGGAACAAGGCCAATGCCATGGCAGTCTCAGCTAGGAGAGCATTGTGGATTCATCAATGGAATGCTGATGCTGACTCTAAGAAGGCGATGGAGTCTTTACCGTTTAACGGTAGTGTCTTGTTTGGTGACGGCCTCACTGACCTGGTATCTATGGCTACCGCGGGTAAGTCGTCATTTTTACCTTATGTTCCTGCACAACAGAAGAAAACGCCCCACTATCAGATGCAGTCCTTTCGGCCCAATAAATTAAAAAAAGGACGAGGGTCCTCCTTCCTTGCTGCGAGAGGAAGAGGAAGGGGAAAGAGGTCACAGGCTGTGGCAAGCTCCCAAGAGCAGAAGTCCTCTCCGGCTTCTACCAAATCCACCGCATGACGCTGGGGCTCCTCTGCGGGAGTCCGCACCGGTGGGGGCACGTTTCAAACTCTTCAGTCAGGTCTGGGTACACTCGGACCTGGATCCTTGGATATTGGAAATAGTAACCCAAGGGTACAAATTAGAGTTTCAAGATGTGCCCCCTCACTGATTTTTTAAATCGGCCTTGCCAGCTTCTCATCTAGAAAGGGAGGTGGTATGCGCGGCAATACTAAAGCTGTGTCAAAATCAAGTCATTGTCACGGTACCCCCGTCACAACGGGGGGAGGGGTTTTATTTGAGTCTGTTCGTGGTCCCAAAGCCGGATGGCTCAGTCAGACCGATTCTGAACCTAAAATCCCTCAATTTATTTCTGAAAAAATTCAAGATGGAATCTCTCCGAGCAGTGATCTCCAGTCTGGAGGAGGGGGATTTTATGGTGTCGGTCATAAAGGATGCTTACTTACACGTTCCCATATATCCTCCACATCAGGCATACCTGAGGTTTGCTGTTCAGGATTGTCATTACCAATTTCAGACGTTGCCGTTTGGTCTGTCCACAGCACCAAGGATTTTCACCAAGGTTATGGCGGAAATGATGGTTCTCCTGCGCAAGCAGGGAATTACAATTATCCCGTACTTGGACGATCTCCTCATAAAGGTGAGATCCAAGGAGCAATTGCTGAAAAATGTTGCGCTCTCACTGACGATTCTGCATCAACATGGTTGTCTCCTAAACTTGCCAAAATCACAGTTGGCTCCGACGACATGGCTGTCGTTCCTGGGTATGATTCTGGATACAGAATTACAGAGAGTTTTTCTTCCAGTGGAAAAGGCTTTGGAAATACAGAACATGGTAAAACAGATTCTGAAACTGGCAAAAGTGTCAGTTCTTCAATGCACTCGGTTACTGGGGAAGATGGTGGCGGCCTACGAGGCCATTCCGTATGGCAGGTTCCATGCCAGGGTGTTTTAGTGGGACCTGTTGGACAAGTGGTCCGGGTCTCACCTGGACATGCACCGGAAAATAATCCTATCTTCCAGGACCAGGATCTCCCTCCTGTGGTGGCTACACAGTTCTCACCTTCTGGAGGGACGCAGGTTTGGGATTCAGGATTGGATCCTGGTGACCACAGATGCAAGTCTCCGAGGCTGGGGAGCAGTCACACAGGGGAGAAACTTTCAGGGCATTCTGGAATTAAAGGCCATTTACAACGGCATTCTGCAAGTGAAACATCTTCTTCGCGGTCTGCCAGTCTTGATTCAGTCAGACAACATAACAGCAGTGGCGCACTTAAACCGCCAGGACGGAACAAAGAGCAGAGCGGCGATGGCCGAGGCCACGAAAGTTCTTCGCTGGGCGGAAAGACATGCAAGCGCTCAGTCAGCAGTCTTCATTCCAGGAGTGGACAACTGGGAAGCAGACTTCCTCAGCAGACACGATCTCCATCCAGGAGAGTGGGGTCTTCATCAAGAGGTTTTTGCAGAAGTGACAAGTCGTTGGGGAATTCCTCAAATAGACATGATGGCGTCCCGCCTCAACAAGAAACTTCAGAGATATTGTTCTAGGTCGAGGGACCCTCAAGCAATAGCGGTGGACACCCTAGTGACACCGTGTGTGTTTCCGTCGGTCTATGTGTTCCCTCCACTTCCACTCATTCCAAAGGTGATAAAGATTATAAGAAGAACAAAGGTTCAGGTGATACTCATTGTTCCAGACTGGCCAAGGAGGGCCTGGTATCCAGATCTTCAGGAGTTGCTCATAGAAGACCCCTGACCGCTTCCTCTACGGGAGGACCTGCTACAACAAGGTCCGTGAGTGTATCAGGACTTACCGCGGCTGCATTTGTTGGCATGGCGGTTGAACGCCAAATCCTAGCCAGAAAGGGTATTCCCAGTGAAGTCATTCCCACTCTTCTTCAGGCTAGGAAGGAAGTAACGGCAAAGCATTACCACCGTATTTGGAGAAAATATGTGTCTTGGTGTGAATCCAAGAAGGCTCCTACGGAAGAATTTCAGCTAGGGCGTTTGCAGGTGTGGATGCGGGCCTAAAGTTAGGCTCTATTAAAGTACAAATTTCGGCCTTATCAATTTTCTTTCAGAAAGAATTGGCCTCCCTTCCAGAAGTTCAGACCTTCGTGAAAGGTGTGCTGTACATCCAACCTCCATTTGTGCCTCCTGTGGCACCGTGGGATCTTAATGTGGTATTGCAGTTCCTGTAATCTCATTGGTTTGGACCTTTTACGTAAGGTTGAGTTAAAATTCCTTACTTGGAAAGTAGTCATATTGTTGGCCTTGGCATCCGCAAGGCGGGTTTCTGAGTTGGCGGCTTTGTCTCACAAAAGCCCCTATTTAATCTTCCATGTTGACAGAGCGGAGTTGAGAACTCGTCAGCAATTTCTGCCAAAAGTGGTTTCATTATTTCATGTAAACCAGGCTATTGTGGTGCCAGTGGCTACTGACGCCTTGGTGGAGTCGAAGTCTTTCGATGTGGTCAGAGCTTTGAAGATCTATGTCGCCAGAACGGCGCAGATTAGGAAAACAGAGGCTCTGTTTGTCCTGTGGGCTCCCAACAAGATTGGGGCTCCTGCTTCCAAGCAGACTATTGCACGCTGGATCTGTAATACGATTCAGCAGGCTCATTCTACGGCAGGATTGACGTTACCGAAATCGGTGAAAGGCCATTCTACCAGAAAGGTGGGCTCATCCTGGGCGGCTGCCCGAGGGGTCTCAGCATTACAGCTTTGCCGAGCTGCTACCTGGTCGGGTTCAAACACCTTTGCAAAGTTTTACAAGTTTGATACCCTGGCTGAGGAGGACCTCTTGTTTGGTCAATCGGTGCTGCAGAGTCATCCGCACTCTCCCGCCCGTTCTAGAGCTTTGGTATAAACCCCATGGTTCTTGAAGCATCCCCAGCATCCTCTAGGACGTATGAGAAAATAAGATTTTAATACCTACCGGTAAATCCTTTTCTCTTAGTCCGTAGAGGATGCTGGGCGCCCGTCCCAGTGCGGGCTGTATCTGCAGTTTGGTTTTGGTTACACTCATGTTGAGTTAAGTACAGTCAGTCTGTGGCTGATGTTGGTCATGCCGTTGCATGCGTTGTTGTTGAATGCCATGTTGTACGGCATGTTTGAGGTGTGAGCTGGTATGTATCTCACCTTAGTTTAAATTTTTTTTAATAAAAATTAAATAAATAATTTTCCTCGAAATGTCCGTCTCCCTGGGCATAGTTCCTATAACTGAAGTCTGGAGGAGGGGCATAGAGGGAGGAGCCAGTTCACACTACTTTTAAAGTCTTAAAGTGCCCATGTCTCCTGCGGATCCCGTCTATACCCCATGGTTCTTGAAGCATCCCCAGCATCCTCTATGGACTAAGAGAAAAGGATTTACCGGTAGGTATTAAAAATAAGAATTTACTTACCGATAATTCTATTTCTCATAGTCCGTAGTGGATGCTGGGGACTCCGAAAGGACCATGGGGAATAGCGGCTCCGCAGGAGACTGGGCACAAAGTAAAAGCTTTAGGACTAGCTGGTGTGCACTGGCTCCTCCCCCTATGACCCTCCTCCAAGCCTCAGTTAGGATACTGTGCCCGGACGAGCGTACACAATAAGGAAGGATTTTGAATCCCGGGTAAGACTCATACCAGCCACACCAATCACACCGTACAACTTGTGATCTGAACCCAGTTAACAGCATGATAACAGAAGGAGCCTCTGAAAAGATGGCTCACAACAACAATAACCCGATTTTTGTAACAATAACTATGTACAAGTAATGCAGACAATCCGCACTTGGGATGGGCGCCCAGCATCCACTACGGACTATGAGAAATAGAATTATCGGTAAGTAAATTCTTATTTTCTCTAACGTCCTAGTGGATGCTGGGGACTCCGAAAGGACCATGGGGATTATACCAAAGCTCCCAAACGGGCGGGAGAGTGCGGATGACTCTGCAGCACCGAATGAGAGAACTCCAGGTCCTCCTCAGCCAGGGTATCAAATTTGTAGAATTTAGCAAACGTGTTTGCCCCTGACCAAGTAGCTGCTCGGCAAAGTTGTAAAGCCGAGACCCCTCGGGCAGCCGCCCAAGATGAGCCCACTTTCCGTGTGGAATGGGCTTTTACAGATTTTGGCTGTGGCAGGCCTGCCACAGAATGTGCAAGCTGAATTGTACTACAAATCCAACGAGCAATCGTCTGCTTAGAAGCAGGAGCACCCAGCTTGTTGGGTGCATACAGGATAAACAGCGAATCAGATTTTCTGACTCCAGCCGTCCTGGAAACATATATTTTCAGGGCCCTGACTACGTCCAGCAACTTGGAATCCTCCAAGTCCCTAGTAGCCGCAGGCACCACAATAGGCTGGTTTAAGTGAAATGCTGAAACCACCTTAGGGAGAAATTGAGGACGAGTCCTCAATTCTGCCCTGTCCGTATGAAAAATTAGGTAAGGGCTTTTATAGGATAAAGCCGCCAATTCTGAGACACGCCTGGCTGAAGCCAGGGCTAACAGCATTACCACTTGCCATGTGAGATATTTTAAGTCCACAGTGGTGAGTGGTTCAAACCAATGTGATTTTAGGAATCCCAAAACTACATTGAGATCCCAAGGTGCCACTGGAGGCACAAAGGGAGGCTGTATATGCAGTACTCCCTTGACAAACGTCTGAACTTCAGGAACAGAAGCCAGTTCTTTTTGGAAGAATATTGACAGGGCCGAAATTTGAACCTTAATGGACCCTAATTTGAGGCCCATAGACAGTCCTGTTTGCAGGAAATGCAGGAAACGACCCTGTTGAAATTCCTCTGTAGGGGCCTTCCTGGCCTCACACCACGCAACATATTTACGCCAAACACGGTGATAATGTTGCACGGTTACATCCTTCCTGGCTTTGATCAGGGTAGGGATGACTTCATCCGGAATGCCTTTTTCCTTCAGGATCCGGCGTTCAACCGCCATGCCGTCAAACGCAGCCGCGGTAAGTCTTGGAACAGACATGGTCCCTGCTGGAGCAGGTCCTTTCTTAGAGGTAGAGGCCACGGGTCTTCCGTGAGCATCTCTTGAAGTTCCGGTTACCAAGTCCTTCTTGGCCAATCCGGAGCCACGAATATAGTGCTTACTCCTCTCCATCTTATCAATCTCAGTACCTTGGGTATGAGAGGCAGAGGAGGGAACACATACACTGACTGGTACACCCACGGTGTTACCAGAGCGTCCACAGCTATTGCCTGAGGGTCCCTTGACCTGGCGCAATATCTGTCCAGTTTTTTGTTGAGGCGGGACGCCATCATGTCCACCTTTGGTTTTTCCCAACGGTTCACAATCATGTGGAAGACTTCTGGGTGAAGTCCCCACTCCCCCGGGTGAAGATCGTGTCTGCTGAGGAAGTCTGCTTCCCAGTTGTCCACTCCCGGAATGAACACTGCTGACAGTGCTATCACATGATTCTCCGCCCAGCGTAGAATCTTTGCCACTTCCATCATTGCCCTCCTGCTTCTTGTGCCGCCCTGTCTGTTTACGTGGGCGACTGCCGTGATGTTGTCCGACTGGATCAACACCGGCTGACCCTGAAGCAGAGGTCTTGCCTGACTTAGGGCATTGTAAATGGCCCTTAGTTCCAGGATATTTATGTGAAGTGACGTTTCCATGCTTGACCACAAGCCCTGGAAATTTCTTCCCTGTGTGACTGCTCCCCAGCCTCTCAGGCTGGCATCCGTGGTCACCAGGACCCAATCCTGAATGCCGAATCTGCGGCCCTCTAGGAGATGAGCACTCTGTAACCACCACAGGAGAGACACCCTTGTCCTTGGAGACAGGGTTATCCGCTGATGCATTTGAAGATGCGATCCGGACCATTTGTCCAGCAGATCCCACTGAAAAGTTCTTGCGTGGAATCTGCCGAATGGAATCGCTTCGTAAGAAGCCACCATCTTTCCCAGGACCCTTGTGCATTGATGTACTGACACTTGGCCTGTTCTTAGGAGGTTCCTGACTAGGTCGGATAACTCCTTGGCTTTCTCCTCCGGGAGAAACACCTTTTTCTGTACTCTGTCCAGAATCATCCCTAGGAACAGCAGACGTGTCGTCGGAATCAGCTGCGATTTTGGAATATTTAGAATCCATCCGTGCTGTCGTAGTACTACTTGAGATAGTGCTACTCCGACCTCTAACTGTTCTCTGGACCTTGCCCTTATCAGGAGATCGTCCAAGTAAGGGATAATTAATAGAGATGAGCGCCTGAAATTTTTCGGGTTTTGTGTTTTGGTTTTGGGTTCGGTTCCGCGGCCGTGTTTTGGGTTCGAACGCGTTTTGGCAAAACCTCACCGAATTATTTTTGTCGGATTCGGGTGTGTTTTGGATTCGGGTGTTTTTTTCCAAAAACACTAAAAAACAGCTTAAATCATAGAATTTGGGGGTCATTTTGATCCCAAAGTATTATTAACCTCAAAAACCATAATTTACACTCATTTTCAGTCTATTCTGAATACCTCACACCTCACAATATTATTTTTAGTCCTAAAATTTGCACCGAGGTCGCTGTGTGAGTAAGATAAGCGACCCTAGTGGCCGACACAAACACCGGGCCCATCTAGGAGTGGCACTGCAGTGTCACGCAGGATGTCCCTTCCAAAAAACCCTCCCCAAACAGCACATGACGCAAAGAAAAAAAGAGGCGCAATGAGGTAGCTGTGTGAGTAAGATTAGCGACCCTAGTGGCCGACACAAACACCGGGCCCATCTAGGAGTGGCACTGCAGTGTCACGCAGGATGGCCCTTCCAAAAAACCCTCCCCAAACAGCACATGACGCAAAGAAAAAAAGAGGCGCAATGAGGTAGCTGACTGTGTGAGTAAGATTAGCGACCCTAGTGGCCGACACAAACACCGGGCCCATCTAGGAGTGGCACTGCAGTGTCACGCAGGATGGCCCTTCCAAAAAACCCTCCCCAAACAGCACATGACGCAAAGAAAAAAAGAGGCGCAATGAGGTAGCTGACTGTGTGAGTAAGATTAGCGACCCTAGTGGCCGACACAAACACCGGGCCCATCTAGGAGTGGCACTGCAGTGTCACGCAGGATGTCCCTTCCAAAAAACCCTCCCCAAACAGCACATGACGCAAAGAAAAAAAGAGGCGCAATGAGGTAGCTGTGTGAGTAAGATTAGCGACCCTAGTGGCCGACACAAACACCGGGCCCATCTAGGAGTGGCACTGCAGTGTCACGCAGGATGGCCCTTCCAAAAAACCCTTCCCAAACAGCACATGACGCAAAGAAAAAAAGAGGCTTTTTACTGATATTTGGTGTTTTGGATTTGACATGCTCTGTACTATGCCATTGGGCATCGGCCTTGGCAGACGACGTTGCTGGCATTTCATCGTCTCGGCCATGACTAGTGGCAGCAGCTTCAGCACGAGGTGGAAGTGGATCTTGATCTTTCCCTAATTTTGGAACCTCAACATTTTTGTTCTCCATATTTTAATAGGCACAACTAAAAGGCACCTCAGGTAAACAATGCAGATGGATGGATTGGATACTAGTATACAATTATGGACGGGCTGCCGAGTGCCGACACAGAGGTAGCCACAGCCGTGAACTACCGCACTGTACTGTGTCTGCTGCTAATATATAGACTGGTTGATAAAGAGATAGTATACTCGTAACTAGTATGTATGTATAAAGAAAGAAAAAAAAACCACGGTTAGGTCACTGGTATATACAATTATGGACGGGCTGCCGAGTGCCGACACAGAGGTAGCCACAGCCGTGAACTACCGCACTGTACTGTGTCTGCTGCTAATATATAGACTGGTTGATAAAGAGATAGTATACTCGTAACTAGTATGTATGTATAAAGAAAGAAAAAAAAACCACGGTTAGGTCACTGGTATATACAATTATGGACGGGCTGCGGAGTGCCGACACAGAGGTAGCCACAGCCGTGAACTACCGCACTGTACTGTGTCTGCTGCTAATATATAGACTGGTTGATAAAGAGATAGTATACTCGTAACTAGTATGTATGTATAAAGAAAGAAAAAAAAACCACGGTTAGGTGGTATATACAATTATGGACGGGCTGCCGAGTGCCGACACAGAGGTAGCCACAGCCGTGAACTACCGCACTGTACTGTGTCTGCTGCTAATATATAGACTGGTTGATAAAGAGATAGTATACTCGTAACTAGTATGTATGTATAAAGAAAGAAAAAAAAACCACGGTTAGGTCACTGGTATATACAATTATGGACGGGCTGCCGAGTGCCGACACAGAGGTAGCCACAGCCGTGAACTACCGCACTGTACACTGGTTGATAAAGAGATAGTAGTATACTCGTAACAACTAGTATGACGACGGTATAAAGAATGAAAAAAAAACCACGGTTAGGTGGTATATAATACAATTATGGTTGGACGGACTGCCTGCCGAGTGCCGACACAGAGGTAGCCACAGCCGTGAACTACCGCACTGTACACTGGTTGATAAAGAGATAGTAGTATACTCGTAACAACTAGTATGACGACGGTATAAAGAATGAAAAAAAAACCACGGTTAGGTGGTATATAATACAATTATGGTTGGACGGACTGCCTGCCGAGTGCCGACACAGAGGTAGCCACAGCCGTGAACTACCGCACTGTACACTGGTTGATAAAGAGATAGTAGTATACTCGTAACAACTAGTATGACGACGGTATAAAGAACGAAAAAAAAAACCACGGTTAGGTGGTATATATTATAATACAATTATGGATGGACGGACTGCCTGCCGAGTTCCGACACAGAGGTAGCCACAGCCGTGAACTACCGCACTGTACACTGGTTGATAAAGAGATAGTAGTATACTCGTAACAACTAGTATGACGACGGTATAAAGAACGAAAAAAAAACCACGGTTAGGTGGTATATATTATAATACAATTATGGATGGACGGACTGCCTGCCGAGTTCCGACACAGAGGTAGCCACAGCCGTGAACTACCGCACTGTACACTGGTTGATAAAGAGATAGTAGTATACTCGTAACAACTAGTATGACTATGACGACGGTATAAAGAAAGAAAAAAAAAACCACGGTTAGGTGGTATATAATACAATTATGGATGGACGGACTGCCTGCCGAGTGCCGACACAGAGGTAGCCACAGCCGTGAACTACCGCACTGTACTGTGTCTGCTGCTAATATAGACTGGTTGATAAAGAGATAGTATACAATACTACTAATATACTGGTGGTCAGGCACTGGTCACCACTAGTCACACTGGCAGTGGCACTCCTGCAGCAAAAGTGTGCACTGTTTAATTTTAATATAATATTATTTATCATGTACTCCTGGCTCCTGCTATAACAACCTGCAGTGCTCCCCAGTCTCCCCCACAATTATAAGCTTTATATACAATACATTGATGTGCAGCACACTGGGCTGAGCAGTGCACACAGACTGAGTCACTGTGTGACTGTGTATCGTTTTTTTCAGGCAGAGAACGGATATATTAAATAAAACAAACAACTGCACTGTCTCTGGTGGTCACTGGTCACTGTGGTCGTCAGTCACTAAACTCTGTCTGCACTCTGCACTCTCTTCTAATCTACAGTATCACAGCAATCTCTCTCTCTCTCTCTCTCTTCTAAATCTAATCTAAATGGAGAGGACGCCAGCCACGTCCTCTCCCTATCAATCTCAATGCACGTGTGAAAATGGCGGCGACGCGCGGCTCCTTATATAGAATCCGAGTCTCGCGAGAATCCGACAGCGTCATGATGACGTTCGGGCGCGCTCGGGTTAACCGAGCAAGGCGGGAAGATCCGAGTCGCTCGGACCCGTGAAAAAAAAAGTGAAGTTCGTGCGGGTTCGGATTCAAAGAAACCGAACCCGCTCATCTCTAATAATTAAGACGCCTTTTCTTCGAAGAAGAATCATCATTTCGGCCATTACCTTGGTAAAGACCCGGGGTGCCGTGGACAATCCAAACGGCAGTGTCTGAAACTGATAGTGACAGTTCTGTACCACAAACCTGAGGTACCCTTGGTGAGAAGGGCAAATTGGGACATGGAGGTAAGCATGTTCAAGGATTTCAGATTTAAAATGGGTCTCACCGAGCCGTCCGGCTTCGGTACCACAAACAGCGTGGAATAATACCCCTTTCCCTGTTGTAGGAGGGGTACCTTGATTATCACCTGCTGGGAATACAGCTTGTGAATGGCTTCCAATACCGCCTCCCTGTCGGGGGGAGACGTTGGTAAAGCAGACTTCAGGAACCGGCGAGGGGGAGACGTCTCGAATTCCAATTTGTACCCCTGAGATACTACCTGCAGGATCCAGGGGTCCACTTGCGAGTGAGCCCACTGCGCGCTGAAATTCTTGAGACGGGCCCCCACCGTGCCTGGGTCCGCTTGTAAGGCCCCAGCGTCATGCTGAGGACTTGGCAGAAGCGGGGGAGGGCTTCTGTTCGTGGGAAGAGGCTGTCTGCTGCAGTCTTTTTCCCCTTCCTCTGCCCCGGGGCAGATATGAGTGGCCTTTTGCCCGCTTGCCCTTATGGGGACGAAAGGACTGAGCCTGAAAAGACGGTATCTTTTTCTGCTGCGAGGTGACTTGGGGTAAAAAGGTGGATTTTCCAGCCGTTGCCGTGGCCACCAGGTCCGATAGACCGACCCCAAATAACTCCTCCCCTTTATACGGCAATACTTCCATATGCCGTTTGGAATCCGCATCCCCTGACCACTGTCGCGTCCATAATCCTCTTCTGGCAGAAATGGACATCGCACTTACTCTTGATGCCAGAGTGCAAATATCCCTCTGTGCATCTCGCATATATAGAAATGCATCCTTTAAATGCTCTATAGTCAATAATATATTGTCCCTGTCCAGGGTATCAATATTTTCAGTCAGGGAATCCGACCAAGCCACCCCAGCACTGCACATCCAGGCTGAGGCGATTGCTGGTCGCAGTATAATACCAGTATGTGTGTATATACTTTTAAGGATATTTTCCAGCTTCCTATCAGCTGGTTCCTTGAGGGCGGCCGTATCAGGGGACGGTAACGCCACTTGTTTTGATAAGCGTGTGAGCGCCTTATCTACGCTAGGGGGTGTTTCCCAACGCGCCCTAACTTCTGGCGGGAAAGGGTATAATGCCAATAATTTTTTAGAAATTAGCAGTTTTTTATCGGGGGAAACCCACGCTTCATCACACACCTCATTTAATTCATCTGATTCAGGAAAAACTACGGGTAGTTTTTTCACACCCCACATAATACCCTTTTTTGTGGTACTTGTAGTATCAGAAATGTTCAAAACCTCCTTCATTGCCGTGATCATGTAACGTGTGGCCCTACTGGAAAATACGTTTGTTTCCTCACCGTCGACACTGGAGTCAGTGTCCGTGTCAGTGTCTGTATCGACCTGAGGTAACGGGCGTTTTATAGCCCCTGACGGTGTTTGAGACGCCTGTACAGGTATTAACTGATTTGCCGGCTGTCTCATGTCGTCAACAGTCTTTTGTAAAGTGCCGACACTATCACGTAATTCTTTCCATAAGACCATCCAGTCAGGTGTCGACTCCCTAGGGGGTGACATCACTAACACAGGCAATTGCTCCGCCTCCACACCATTTTCCTCCTCATACATGTCGACACAGCGTACCGACACACAGCACACACACAGGGAATGCTCTGATAGAGGACAGGACCCCACTAGCCCTTTAGGGAGACAGAGGGAGAGTTTGCCAGCACACACCAGAGCGCTATATACAGGGCCGTTTCTAGACAATTTGGCTCCCAGTGCGAGATTTCAAAATGCGCCCCCCCCCCATTGGTATAAAAAAAAAATTGCGTGCCCCCCCCCATATAGCCAGAAAAAAAGCATGCGCTCCCGACAAGGCTGTGTGGCCTGATTAAAATGGACGTGGTCTCATTTCAGTGGGCGTGGCCTCATCTGATATCACACCCACCACAGGGGGGAAAAAATAAAAATAAAAAAGTCCCCTTTTTACACATTACACCAGGCAAGTGTCCCCATATTACACAGCGCGGCAGGCAGGTGTCCCCATTTTACAAAGTGCGGCAGGCAGGTGTCCCCATTTTACAAAGTGCGGCAGGCAGGTGTCCCCATTTAACAAAGTGCGGCAGGCAGGTGTCCCCATTTTACACAGTACGGTAAGCAGATATCCCCATTTTACACAGTACGCAGGCAGGTGTCCCCATTTTACACAGTACGCAGGCACGAGCCCCCATTTTACACAGTGCGGCAGGTATCCCCATTTTACACAGTACGCAGGCATGTGTCCCCATTTTACACAGTGCGGTAGATATCCCCATTTTACACAGTGAGGTAGGTATCCCCATTTTATACAGTGCGGCAGGTGCCCCCATTTTACACAGTGCGGCAGGTGCCCCCATTTTATACAGTGCGGCAGGTATCCCCATTTTATACAGTGCGGCAGGTGCCCCCATTTTACACAGTGCGGCAGGTATCCCCATTTTATACAGTGCGGCAGGTGCCCCCATTTTACACAGTGCGGCAGGTGCCCCCATTTTATACAGTGCGGCAGGTATCCCCATTTTACACAGTGCGGCAGGTGCCCCCATTTTATACAGTGCGGCAGGTGCCCCCATTTTACACAGTGCAGCAGGTATCCCCATTTTATACAGTGCGGCAGGTGCCCCCATTTTACACAGTGCGGCAGGTATCCCCATTTTACACAGTGCGGCAGGTATCCCCATTTTACACAGTGCGGCAGGTGTCAAGTGGGGAGAGAGAGAGAGAGAGAGAGAGAGAAAGAGAATACTTACAACTTGCCGCTCTACGGGTCCCGCGCGCCGGCCGCCTCCTCCGTCGATGGTTATCTTCTCCAGTCCTCTCCTCCCTCTCTCTTCCCCCCGAGCGCTCCTGCTCGGGGGGCGGGGCTTCGCGGAATGACGCGTTTGCGTCGTGACGTCACGACGCAAACGCGCCATTCCGCGAAGCCCCGCCCCCTGAGCAGGAGCGCTCGGGGGGAGAGAGAGGGAGGAGAGGAGTAGTCACGAAGTGCCGCGGCGGGCGCCCCGTGCGGTTGCACGGCTCGCCCGCCGCTAGAAACGGCACTGGCTATATATATACAGGGATAACCTTATATAAGTGTTTTTCCCTAATATAGCTGCTGTATATATTAATATGCCAATTTAGTGCCCCCCCTCTCTTGTTTTACCCTGTTTCTGTAGTGCAGGACTGCAGGGGAGAGTCAGGGAGCCTTCCTCCAACGGAGCTGTGAGGAAAAAATGGCGCTTGTGTGCTGAGGAGATAGGCTCCGCCCCCTTCTCGGCGGCCTTTCTCCCGCTTTTTTGTGGAAAACTGGCAGGGGTTAAATACATCCATATAGCCCAGGAGCTATATGTGATGTATTTTTAGCCATTTAAGGTATTTTCATTGCGTCCCAGGGCGCCCCCCCCCCAGCGCCCTGCACCCTCAGTGACCGGAGTGTGAAGTGTGCTGAGAGCAATGGCGCACAGCTGCGGTGCTGTGCGCTACCTTATTGAAGACAGGACGTCTTCTGCCGCCGATTTTCCGGACCTCTTCACTCTTCTGGCTCTGTAAGGGGGCCGGCGGCGCGGCTCCGGGACCCATCCATGGCTGGGCCTGTGATCGTCCCTCTGGAGCTAATGTCCAGTAGCCTAAGAAGCCCAATCCACTCTGCACACAGGTGAGTTCGCTTCTTCTCCCCTTAGTCCCTCGATGCAGTGAGCCTGTTGCCAGCAGGTCTCACTGAAAATAAAAAAACCTATTTAAACTTTTACTCTAAGCAGCTCAGGAGAGCCACCTAGATTGCACCCTTCTCGTTCGGGCACAACATCTTAACTGAGGCTTGGAGGAGGGTCATAGGGGGAGGAGCCAGTGCACACCAGCTAGTCCTAAAGCTTTTACTTTGTGCCCAGTCTCCTGCGGAGCCGCTATTCCCCATGGTCCTTTCGGAGTCCCCAGCATCCACTAGGACGTTAGAGAAATACTATTTTTTCTTTAGTGACCTATTCGAGTCTCCTACTACATTGTACTGTTATACGATTTGATGTCTATCCCTGGTAGACTTAAATTTGCCTCAATCATTGCTAAAGGTCTTAACATCCCTGAGAAGAGGTCTCATCTATTTAGGACGCTGTGGTCGGATGGAGTGGATGTTGCTCTGGTACAGGAGACACACTTTAAGATCTCTGCCCGCCGCCCCTCTCTGGTGAACCATAGATTTCCCCTTGCATTCTACTCCAATAATCCTGAAAATAAATCCAAGGAGGTCGCTATACTTTTTTTTCTAAATCTTTACAAGTTACTGACGTCTCAGTTCAAAAATTGGTCCCTGGTGGACTATTGGTGGTCAATTGCACTATATTCTCACAAGCATACACTCTCAAAGCCTTCTATGCTCTGAATCAGGGCCAACTATTTTTCTTTCGTTGCCAGCTTCCCCGTCTTGAAGCCCTTTTGACAGGTATTGTTATTTTGGGGGGGGTGACTAAATTGGTCCATGCATCCATCCATTGACACTTCCCCTCCTGCCCCTAAATTTTCCGAACAAAAACACAGAGGAAAGTTTTTCACGAACTTCAACTTGCTGATTCCTGGAGGGTCACACACCCTTCTGATCGGGATTTCTCATTCTTCTCTCACCCACACCAGGTTTACTCACGCTTAGATTACCTGTTCCTGAGTCATAGGCACCTCCCTTTATTAGTGGACGCCTCCATTGGCTCCATTACTTGGTCGGACCATGCCCCGGTGTCAGTAGCGGATCTTGCCACGGGCAAGCAGGACTTTTGCCCGGGGCGCCGCCTTCCGGAGGGCGCTGGCGCCATCCGGAGGGCGCCGCACCGTGGCAAGATCCGCCACTGCTGCCCGCTGTGTCCCCCGTCCGCTTCCGCTGCCGTCCCCGTCCGCCTCCGCTGCCGTCCCTGTCCGCCTCCTGTGAAGGGAACTAGACACTATGCGTCTAGTTTCCCTTCGTGGAGAGGACCTTTTGCTGTGCGGTGCGCGATGACGTCATCGCGCACCGCTCAGCATTCAAGCGGCGCTAGCAATGTACAGGGGGCGTAATTGACCACGCCCCCTGTATTAGGCCACACCCCTTTTCCTGCCCGGGGCGCAGAGCGCCCTTGAACCGGCCCTGCCCGGTGTTCCTGTCTCTCTCAGCCCCATCCCGATCCCCTGGCCATTGGACTTGGCGCCTTAATGAATCCCTCCTACATGATAAATTTTGCAAAGATGAACTGGATAGGGCGTTATCTGATTATTTTTCCATTAACGACACGGAGGAAGTGTCCAAAATAACTATTTGGGAGGCTCACAAATGTGTTATACGGGGCAAATTGATCCAATTGGGCTCTTATGTGAAGAAAGATAGACTGGCTCTAACCACCACATTATTGCATAAAATGTATTCTTTAGAGGCCCTTCATAAATCCTCCCTGTCTCCCTCCGAGTTGGTGGATCTGTCTGAGGCCCGGGCACACCTAAATAAAATCCTCAACAACAAAACCCAATTCTCTCTGCGTAAATGTAGCAGTAAATATTATCGATAGGGCAATAAGCCAGGACGTTTGCTGGTACAGGCACTTAGATCCCAGAGAACAGCCTCCATTGTTCCTTCCAGGGCCGTTTCTTGGGGCAGGCGAGCAGTGCAACCGCACCGGGCGCCCGCCGCGGCACTAACTGTGGCTCCCTGCTTCCGTCTCCTATTTCTCCCCGAGTAACCCGCTCGGGGGGCGGAGATTCATGGAATGACGCTGTTGCATCATTACGTCACGACGCAACCCCGTCACTCCGTGAAACTCCCCCCCCCCCCCCGAGCAGAGTACAGAGGGGGATCCAAGTTAGGAAGAGGGAAAGGCCAGCGCGAGGAGCGACTGGTGAGGCGGGCCGAAGAGCGGTAATCGCCTCTGTAAGTATTCTCTCTCTCTCTCTCAATGTGTAAAATGGGGACACCTGCCGTAATGTGTGAAATGGGGACTCTTGCCTGCCGTAGTGTGGGGATTTAATGTATCAAGGGCATTGCGGTGTGTGGCATAATATGGTACAGGGGGCATTACTGTGTGGGGCTTAATATGGTAGAATTTTTTTTTCTGTGGTGGTCGTGATCTGTTGGAGCAGGGTCAAAAACTGGATTGTGAGGTAGTCTTTTCAGACGAGGCCACACCCATTTAGATGAGGCCATGCCCCCTTGGCGGGTGCGCACAAAAGTTTTTTTTTTTTATCTAGGTGTGTGGGGGGGCACATTTTTTATGTCATGGGGGTGCGCATTTTTAAATCTCGCACTGGGAGCCAATTTGGCTAGAAACAGCCCTGGTTCCCTCTATGAAAAATAGTGCGGGCTCTGTCTGCTTTAAAACGCCTGAGATTGCAGCGTGCTTTAAATATTATTATAATACCTTATATAATTTAGGTGATCCCTCTCCAGCCCACGATCCCCTTTCTAATATGCTGATGTGATAGCCGGGCAGCGGCAGATCCGTCAGTCATTTTAAAAAGCATTGCACACCAGGCCGTTTCATCACATAAGCAAGCAGTTTATTCACAGTTCAGACAGAGTTATCACGACAGTAACATTTAACTCCTTGTTCTCCTCTCCAGCGCAATATTCATATGGGTTACATCAAGTTACATCTCCTTTCATTTGCTTCACGGGCAATAACAGCATTTACAGTGATGTGACATCATTACAGTACAGTACATACCAGCGCAGTCTCTGGGAATCAGTAGTGCGGCTTCCGCAAACTGAGATTCATTTCAGTGTGCTCTCCCCCATTCGCTAGGGGCTCTCTCTAAACGGGATCTCATGTACACGTTACTGGGGGCCTTCCGCCAAACGTGGTTCCTACCACTCACCCAGCTCGTCCTATCCCGCAGACTCACACCTCCCGTCCTGCTTCTTGGGTACCCCTGAAGGTCCTTTGTTCCTGGTTCCTTCCACTGTACTCTGCATACTGTGGCTCTCACACTGCACTCTCCATCTCTCGCTGAAGCTGCTGGCTCTCCTGTCACACTGCAGATATAGGCTCTCCCTCTCCTCATAGCAACACCCACACGCTGCTCTTCTCTCCATCATGCCAGGGACTGTGGAGTGCCATGCTTGTTCCACAGTCCCCAGCCTGCGTTTCTCCTGGACACTTAGCCTGTGCCTTCCATCCTCAGTCCTCAGCTCACACTGCACTGTCCTGTGCTTTGTTCCTTTTTGCTAAAATCCCCCTGCACTTCCTGTCCTAACCCCCTACATGTGGCAGGGTCTGCTAGAACTGGTTTGGGGCCATAAAACTCCCCCACTCACTGATAAGAATTAAATGGCTTTTGGAACTTTCCAATATCTCTTGTCTACTAACATTCCAGTATGCCACATACACCCCTGCTAAAATCTTGCGTGTCCCCACGCACTATACCTATGAGCTTGCAAAAAGTCTAGCAAGGAACAGTCTCTTATACTCTACAGCAAGGTCAAAACATAACACACAATAAACAAGCATAATTGCAGTATACATCACACACAGTATAACAATCACATGAGCAGAAAAACATGGCATGCAAACACACAATATAACAATCACATGAGCAGAAAATCATGGCATGCAAAACATCACATGAAATACAAATCACATATACTGCTGCCTATTTCCTGTGAATTATAGTCCTGGGTCACAGATGATCATGAATGTTCTAACATCTTCTGGCAATTGTGCCAAACACTTAGAACCTGCCCGTGCTGGCCCTTGTCTCTCCCAGTTCACTGGGTCAAAAGAGGTAGGTGGCTTTCATGGCCCCTCCCAATAAAGTTTTCCCCAAATTGTCAAATAAATCTTCGGTACCGATCCTGTTCGCTGACGCCAAGTTGTGATAGCCGGGCAGCGGCAGGTCCATCAGTGATTTTAAAAAGCATTGCACACCAGGCCGTTTCATCACATAAGCAAGCAGTTTATTCACAGTTCAGACAGAGTTATCACGACAGTAACATTTAACTCCTTGTTCTCCTCTCCAGCGCAATATTCATATGGGTTACATCAAGTTACATCTCCTTTCATTTGCTTCACGGGCAATAACAGCATTTACAGTGATGTGACATCATTACAGTACAGTACATACCAGCGCAGTCTCTGGGAATCAGTAGTGCGGCTTCCGCAAACTGAGATTCATTTCAGTGTGCTCTCCCCCATTCGCTAGGGGCTCTCTCTAAACGGGATCTCATGTACACGTTACTGGGGGCCTTCCGCCAAACGTGGTTCCTACCACTCACCCAGCTCGTCCTATCCCGCAGACTCACACCTCTCGTCCTGCTTCTTGGGTACCCCTGAAGGTCCTTTGTTCCTGGTTCCTTCCACTGTACTCTGCATACTATGGCTCTCACACTGCACTCTCCATCTCTCGCTGAAGCTGCTGGCTCTCCTGTCACACTGCAGATATAGGCTCTCCCTCTCCTCATAGCAACACCCACACGCTGCTCTTCTCTCCATCATGCCAGGGACTGTGGAGTGCCATGCTTGTTCCACAGTCCCCAGCCTGCGTTTCTCCTGGACACTTAGCCTGTGCCTTCCATCCTCAGTCCTCAGCTCACACTGCACTGTCCTGTGCTTTGTTCGTTTTGCTAAAATCCCCCTGCACTTCCTGTCCTAACCCCCTACATGTGGCAGGGTCTGCTAGAACTGGTTTGGGGCCATAAAACTCCCCCACTCACTGATAAGAATTAAATGGCTTTTGGAACTTTCCAATATCTCTTGTCTACTAACATTCCAGTATGCCACACTGAGATCCAGGAAATATTTGGTTAAAGTGGCGTACCCTAAATTGTCTCTTTCTGACCGAGACTTCTTGGAAGAACCTTTTACCTTACAAGGGGTTGGACAAGTTATATCCTCTACGCCCTCCAGTAAAAGTCCGGGCACGGACGGTTTTACTGCCATTTACTATAAGATATTTAAAGATCTTGCTCCCAGATTATTACAGGCCTTTAACTCCATCTCAGCTGATACCTATTTCTCCGATCAATCCCTGGAGGCCCAAATCACTGTGATTCCTAAACCAGGGAAGGACCCCTCAGTGTGCTCCAGTTATAGACCCATATCCTTGCTCAATGTGGATCTTAAACTTTTTGCAAAATTGATGGCTCTTAGATTGAACAAGTTCCTCCCATCCCTTATCCACAGTGATAAAGTGGGCTTTGTCCCAGGCCGCGAGACTAAAGATAATACTACAAAGATCCTCAGACTTATCCATTTGGCCTCTAAAAGTCGGACCCCTACTGTATTACTATCTACAGACGCCAAAAAGGCCCTTGACAGGGTCAACTGGGACTTCATGAGGGCTGTGTTGGAGCACATTGGGCTGGGTCCACAAGCACTTCACAGAGTGTTATCCCTTTATACACAGCCATCAGCTCGAGTTTGGGTTAATGGGATCCTCTCCGACAATTTTTCTATAAGCAATGGAACGAGACAGGGTTGCCCCTTGTCCCCCCTGATATTCGTCCTTTGTATTTAAACCTTGGCCAGGGCTATTAGAGGAAATGATCACATTAAAGGGTTTCGAGTGGGTGATACTGACTACAAACTCGCTTTATTCGCCGATGACTTGCTGACAGTTGTCACGCAACCCACTCACTCACTTCCTCACCTTGTGTGTGAATTTGACATCTTCAGTTCACTTTCCGGCTTTAAAGTCAATACATCCAAATCATATGCCCTCAATATTTCAACCCCCCATACGACATTAGCCTTCTTTAAATCTACTTTCCCATTCATATGGCGGGATTCCCATATACCGTATTTAGGGGTCCAACTTCCCAGTGATTTATCGCGCCTGATGTCCCTGAACTTTTACCCTCTACTCCAATTCATTAGAAACGACTACAGTAGATGGCAACACAATAATCTATCCTGGCTAGGCAGAATTAATGTTGTGAAGATGAACACCTTGCCCAAACTTCTCTATCTCCTCCAAACATTGCCAATCCGAATCCCGGACTCCTGGTTTCAGTCCATACGATCCTTGAGCCAACAATTTATTTGGCGTCGTAAGAGGCCCAGGATTAGTAAATCCGTCCTGTCACGCCTACCTAAAAAAGACGGATTTCAACTCCCAGACATCAAAAATTACTACCATGCAATCCTGATGAACAGGGTCTTGGACTGGACCATGAGTCGGGAGGTTAAACAATGGGTTGTCTTAGAAGGCTTATATATTCAACTATACCCTGAAATTTTCCCTTGGCTCCCGAACGTACCCAAACTTTCACAACCCCACCCGACTATCTCTCCTACGCTCTCCTTCTGGAAAGTGATGAGACGGCGATCATCTCTCTCCTCTGATTTTGGCCCCTTTACTTCTTTTTTTGAGTAACCCTGCTTTCCCACCTGGCCTCTCCTTTGTTTACTACCAACCAAAGCTGGGTTCTGGAAGGACTCTTTAGAGTGGGTCAGCTAGTACAACCATCTGAGGTTTAGCAATTTTCAGTTATTCGGGCAAAATGGGATATTCCACAGGATGATTTCTGGAAGTTTTTACAGGTGCGACACTTCCTCTATACGGGCAATATCTACGGCCAAGCATCTCGGGAGATGACTCCATTTGAAAGGATGTGTGTTGCACCTCTGCACCCTATGTACACGATATCAACCCTGTATAAGCTCCTACAATTGTCTAACTCCTTGACCCCTCCTCCTTTTACCCAGAAATGGGAAAGAGATCTGAACCTCTCACTTTCAGGTAGAGAATGGGAATCTATATTTTTTAAGGCTCATGGGAGTTCCATTTGTATACAAGAGAAACACAATATAAGATCCTGATGAGATGGTACAGACATCCCTCTCTTCTACATGCTATTTTTCCGTCTATCTCCCCCACCTGTTGGAGGTGCCATAAAGACTTCGGTTCTCTGGTACACATTTGGTGTACTTGTCCCCTTATTAAAACCTTTTGGGATGATGTAGTCTCCATCTCCAGTATTATCCTACACACACCTGTCCCATCCGACCCAGCCTTTTGGTTATTGAACCATTCCTCTACTCCTCTATCCACTTATAAGACATCACTGTTGAGACACCTAGGCAATGCTGCCCGTGCAGTAATTCCCACTCTGTGGAGGTCTTCTAATCCCCCTACTCTGAACACCTGGTTTTCCAGACTAGATTACTATATGAATATGGAAGATATTTTACTGAGCTCTAGAGACAGACGGACCGAGTTTATAACTGTATGGCTGCCTTGGATAGAATATAAATCCTCTGAGTCCTACAAAACCTATATCTCTTCCCTGAAATGATATGGTGGTTAATTTGCTACTAATATACATATTTGGATGTGTCTGTTTTCTTCTTCTTTTTTCTCTTATTTTCTCTGCATTCTCGGCTCGGTCACATTTTCTTTCTTTCTTTTTCTTCCTTCCCCCTTTTTTCTGTCTCCTTCTAATTTTCCTGTTTTAAAAAAAAAATGTTAATGCAGACTTTTGCCATATTGGACACGTTGCTTTGATCCTGCTTATACTACTGTACACGGCTGTGTGCAGCTATTTCCTATGTCAGGCCTGGCCAACCTGTGGCTCTCCAGATGTTGTGAAACTACACGTCCCAGCATGTCTTGCCACAGTTTTAGCATTCCCTAATAGCAAAACTGTGGCAAAGCATGATGGGACTTGTAGTTTTACAACAGCTGGAGAGCCACAGGTTGGCCAGGCCTGTCCTATGTGTTCGATACTGTTTTTTCTTGTGCTTATATATCAATTCATGTCTGTATTATTTTCAATAAAAACAGATCATACAAAAAAGAAATGAAAAATATAAAAAATCGGTCACAAGTGTGGTGAAGATAATACGTCTCCCACTCCAGCAACTAAGGTATGACAGAGCAGAAACGAAAAACCCAACCAAGGGACTGAGGTGGGCAGAGCGGGACCCATTGTAAATTGGGTCCAAAACTGCTAGTATTACACAGCTTTAAGATTTTATTTTTATATATACATAAAAATGTTAATTTGTTGTCATTGTAGTAAATTGGCATTCCTTCTAGCAGACTGCAGCTGTCTTGCTTTTTAGCACCTCCACACTACTGTTCCTTTCTTGAAAAGATCACTGACCTCTTATTATTGTGGGGTTTAGTATGAAATACCTACAATCAAAATCCCGACGGTCATAATCCCGACAACAATTGATCGACGATCAAAATACCGACATTTAAAATACTGTCAAGATCAAAATACCGACATTTAAAATACTGTCAAGATCAAAATACCGACATATAAAATGTCGACAGCTCAAATAGTCAACACAAGTTTTTCATTGGGTTTTTGGTGTGTATATTGACATAGGTCGACCTGGACACCGTATAAGTGTACCATGTCCGCTCGGCACACTATATATTCCACCTCCAGGTCCACTGGGATGGTAAAGTATGAACAAGTCAGTTTCAATTAAAAAATATCATGAAAAACTCATGTTGAATTTTGACCCGCCGACATTTTAAATGCTGATATTTTGGCCTAGTAGGTATTTTAAATGTCGGTATTTTGACCTTGTTGGTATTTTGACCGATGGTCAATGGTTGTCAGTATTTTGACCATAGGTAAATTGACTCCATTATGATTTTACAATGCACAAAACGTTAAGCACTGGAAGTCCACTGCTTACTTTATAGAATTTCAATTCAAGAAAAGCCCAGTGCCCATACATTTAAACAATTACTAAAATTGAGAATCGAGATAATTATTGTTGCAGCTGCTTTTTTTTTTTTTTTTTTAAATCAAAGTGTATACCAGAGGTTCTCAAACTCGGTCCTCGGGGGCACACACAGTGCATGTTTTGCAGGTAACCCAGCAGGTGCACAGGTGTATTAATTACTCACTGACACATTTTAAAAGGTCCACAGGTGGAGCTAATTATTTCACTTGCGATTCTGTGAGGAGACCTGCAAAACATGCACTGTGTGTGCCCCCGAGGACCGAGTTTGAGAACCTCTGGTGTATACCGACGCTTTACGCACACTATTCAAATTAATGATGTATCACTGGTACTGATAACCAACAAGATGGCCGCCACGTTCCCATGATGAGCGACATACTGGAAGTGGAAGTTAATTTGTTGTCATTGTAGTAAATTGGCATTCCTTCTAGCAGACTGCAGCTGTCTTGCTTTTTAGCACCTCCACACTACTGTTCCTTTCTTGAAAAGATCACTGACCTCTTATTATTGTGGGGTTTAGTATGAAATACCTACAATCAAAATCCCGACGGTCATAATCCCGACAACAATTGATCGACGATCAAAATACCGACATTTAAAATACTGTCAAGATCAAAATACCGACATTTAAAATACTGTCAAGATCAAAATACCGACATATAAAATGTCGACAGCTCAAATAGTCAACACAAGTTTTTCATTGGGTTTTTGGTGTGTATATTGACATAGGTCGACCTGGACACCGTATAAGTGTACCATGTCCGCTCGGCACACTATATATTCCACCTCCAGGTCCACTGGGATGGTAAAGTATGAACAAGTCAGTTTCAATTAAAAAATATCATGAAAAACTCATGTTGAATTTTGACCTGCCGACATTTTAAATGCTGATATTTTGGCCTAGTAGGTATTTTAAATGTCGGTATTTTGACCTTGTTGGTATTTTGACCGATGGTCGAGATAATTATTGTTGCAGCTGCTTTTTTTTTTTTTTTAAATCAAAGTGTATACCAGAGGTTCTCAAACTCGGTCCTCGGGGGCACACACAGTGCATGTTTTGCAGGTAACCCAGCAGGTGCACAGGTGTATTAATTACTAACTGACACATTTTAAAAGGTCCACAGGTGGAGCTAATTATTTCACTTGCGATTCTGTGAGGAGACCTGCAAAACATGCACTGTGTGTATGAGAACCTCTGGTGTATACCGACGCTTTACGCACACTATTCAAATTAATGATGTATCACTGGTACTGATAACCAACAAGATGGCCGCCACGTTCCCATGATGAGCGACATACTGGAAGTGGAAGTCGTCCGCCCTCACCGGAAGTGGCTGGTAAGAAGCCGGAAGTGGTGTTATCGCCATATTGGTAGCAGTGAGACAGCAGTGGAGGAAATTACCGGCTGTGATAGTGCTTTAGAGAGGTGACGCGATGTTTTTGTCGTCCGATTCCCAGTCTGGCCAGCAGCTGTACAAGGGCATGGATTATCATTACACGGGTCCGGTGCAGCAGCGGTTCAACCCCTACACCTTCAATGGAGGGTAAGAAATGAATCCTAGCATCATTTTGATGGATCTTTGGCTATAAAAGCTCCATAGCATGGGGTATCCCCTAGTATCAGCTCAATGCTGCTACTAGGCTAAGCGATACCCATGCTATCGAGCTCACACAGGACAACCTCACACAGGACCATTACCTGTGGGGATTATGAGTTACTGACAATAGGAACGTTTGATTACCAGAGTGGCTACATTGTTTTATATGTATGGTTTAATATTAAAGTTTCAATCCTTTATTTTCCAAATTCTATTAATATAGTGTATGTATAATCTTTAACTGATGTACGTATAAACTGATTTCTGATGCCCTCACATATAATTGGTTCAATTCTATTAAAAGTGCGTTCATGGGCTGTGAAGGAAATTCTGTGATGTTTCTGGGTGCAAGTTGCCAGTGAAATGGTCCAAGCACCAGCACCTCGCACTTATCTCTTTTAATTTAATTACCCCCATCCCACAGAACATGCATTGTTCCGGGTGCATTTAAACTAAACATTAACAATGTTTCTCTATCGTCCTAAGTGGATGCTGGGGTTCCTGAAAGGACCATGGGGAATAGCGGCTCCGCAGGAGACAGGGCACAAAAAAGTAAAGCTTTTACCAGATCAGGTGGTGTGCACTGGCTCCTCCCCCTATGACCCTCCTCCAGACTCCAGTTAGATTTTGTGCCCGAACGAGAAGGGTGCAATCTAGGTGGCTCTCCTAAAGAGCTGCTTAGAGAAAGTTTAGCTTAGGTTTTTTACTTTACAGTGAGTCCTGCTGGCAACAGGATCACTGCAACGAGGGACTTAGGGGAGAAGTAGTGAACTCACCTGCGTGCAGAGTGGATTTGCTGCTTGGCTACTGGACACTAGCTCCAGAGGGACGATCACAGGTACAGCCTGGATGGTCACCGGAGCCGCGCCGCCGGCCCCCTTGCAGACGCTGAAGAGAGAAGAGGTCCAAAATCGGCGGCTGAAGACTCCTGAGTCTTCATAAAGGTAGCGCACAGCACTGCAGCTGTGCGCCATTTTCCTCTCAGCACACTTCACACAACAGTCACTGAGGGTGCAGAGCGCTGGGGGGGGCGCTCTGAGAGGCAAATAAAAACCTTATTAGAGGCAAAAAATACCTCACATATAGCCCACAGAGGCTATATGGAGATATTTAACCCCTGCCTAACTTCAAAAATAGCGGGAGACGAGCCCGCCGAAAAAGGGGCGGGGCCTATCTCCTCAGCACACAGCGCCATTTTCTCTCACAGAAAAGCTGGAGAGAAGGCTCCCAGGCTCTCCCCTGCACTGCACTACAGAAACAGGGTTAAAACAGAGAGGGGGGGCACTGATTTTGGCGATATTGTATATATATAAAAGATGCTATAAGGGAGAAACACTTATATAAGGTTGTCCCTATATAATTATAGCGTTTTTGGTGTGTGCTGGCAGACTCTCCCTCTGTCTCCCCAAAGGGCTAGTGGGTCCTGTCCTCTGTCAGAGCATTCCCGGTGTGTGTGCTGTGTGTCGGTACGTGTGTGTCGACATGTATGAGGACGATGTTGGTGAGGAGGCGGAGAAATTGCCTGTAATGGTGATGTCACTCTCTAGGGAGTCGACACCGGAATGGATGGCTTATTTAGAGAATTACGTGAGAATGTCAACACGCTGCAAGGTCGGTTGACGACATGAGACGGCCGACAATCTATTAGGACCGGTCCAGGCGTCTCAGAAACACCGTCAGGGGTTTTAAAAACGCCCATTTACCTCAGTCGGTCGACACAGACACAGACACGGACACTGAATACAGTGTCGACGGTGAATAAACAAACGTATTTCTCATTAGGGCCACACGTTAAGGGCAATGAAGGAGGTGTTACGTGTTTCTGATACTACAAGTACCACAAGAAAGGGTATTATGTGGGAGTGAAAAAACTACCTGTAGTTTTTCCTGAATCAGATAAAATAAAATGAAGTGTGTGATGATGCGTAGGGTTACCCCGATAGCAAATATTGGCGTTATACCCTTTCCCGCCAGAAATTAGGGTACGTTGGGAAACACCCCTTAGGGTGATAAGGCGCTCACACGCTTATCAAGTGGCGTTACCGTCTCCAGATACGGCCGCCCTCAAGGAGCCAGCTGATAGGAAGCTGGAAAAATATCCTAAAAAGTATATACACACATACGGTGGTTATACTGCGACCAGCGATCGCCATCAGCCTGGAGATGCAGTGCTGGGTTGGCTTGGTCGGATTCCCTGACTGAAAATATTTTATTCATGTAGAGCATTTAATAGGATGCATTCTATATATATGTATGTGAGATGCACAGAGGGATATTGCTCTCTGGCATCAAGATAAGTGCGTTGTCCATATCTCCCAGAAGATGTCAGGGACACGACAGTGGTCAGGTGATACAGATCCCATACGGCAGATGGAAGTATTGCTGTATAAAGGGAAGGAGTTATTTGGGGGTCGGTCCATCGGACCTGGGGACCACAGCAACAGCTGGGAAATCCAACCTTTTTTACCCCAAGTTACATCTCAGCTAAAAAAGACACCGTCTTTTCAGCCTCAATCTTTCCTTTCCCATGAGGGCATGCAGGCAAAAGGCCAGTCATATCTGCCCAGACATAGAGGTAAGGGAAGTAGACTGCAGCAGGCAGCCCTTTCCCAGGAAAAGAAGCCCTCCACCGCGTCTGCCAAGTCCTCAGCATGACGCTGGGGCCGTGCAAGCGGACTCAAGGTGGGGGGGTAGTCTCAAGAGTCTCAGGGCGCAGTGGGATCACTCGCAAGTTGACCCCTAGATCGTACGAGTATTATCCCAGGGGTAAAGATTGGAGAGTCGAGACATCTTCTCCTCGCAGGTTCCTGAAGTCTGCTTTACCAACGGCTCCCTCCGACAGGGAGGCAGCATTGGAAACAATTCACAAGCTGTATATCCAGCAGGTGATAATCAAAGTACCCCTCCTACGACAAGGAAAAGGGTATTATTTTTCCACACTATATTGTGGTACTGAAGCCAGACGGCTTGGTGACACATAGTCTAAATCTAAAATGTTTTGAACACTTACATAAAAGGTTCAAATCGAGATAAAGTCACTCAGAGCAGTGATAGCGAACCGGAAAAAAGGGGACTATATGGTGTCCCTGGACATCAAGGATTACCTCCATGTCCAAATTGTGTCCTTCTCATCAAGGGTACCTCTGGTTCGTGGTACAGAACTGTCAATATCAGTTTCAGACGATGCCGTTTGAATTATCCACGGCACCCCGGGCCTTTTTACCAAGGTAATGGCCGAAAAGATGTTTCTTCAAAGAAAAAAGGCATCTAAATTATCCCTTACTTGCACGACCTAAAAAGGGCAAGTTCCAGAGAACAGTTGGAGGTCGGAAGAGCACTATCTAAAGTAGTTCTTCGACGGCACGACTGGATTCTAAATATTCCAAGAATCGCAGCTGTTTTCCGACGATACGTCTGCTGTTCCTAGGGATGATTCTGGACACGGTTCAGAAAAAGGTTTTTCTTCCCGAGGAAAAAGCCAAGGAGTTATCCGACCTGTCAGGAACCTCCTAAAACCAGGAAAGGTGTCTGTACATCAATGCACAAGAGTCCTGGGAAAAATGGTGGCTTTTTACGAAGCAATTCCTTTCGGCAGATTCCATGCAAGAATTTTCCAAAGGGATCTGTTGGACAAATGGTCAGGGTCGCATCCTCAGATGCACCTGCGAATAACCCTGTCGCCAAGGACAAGGGTATATCTTCTGTGGTGGTTGCAAAAGGCTCATCTATTGGAGGGCCGCAGATTCGGCATACAGGATTTGATCCTGGTGACCACGGACGCCAGCCTGAGAGGTTGGGGAGCAGTCACACAAGGAAGAAACTTCCAGGGGGTATGGACGAACCTGGAAAAGTCTCTTCACATAAACATTCTGGTACTAAGAGCAATCTAAAATGCTCTAAGCCAGGCGGAACCACTCCTGCAAGGAAAACCGGTGTTGATTCAGTCGGACAACATCACGGCGGTCGCCCATGTAAACAGACAGGGCGGCACAAGAAGCAGGAGTGCAATGGCAGAAGCTGCCAAGATTCTTCGCTGGGCGGAGAATCACGTAATAGCACTGTCAGCAGTGTTCTTCCCGGGCGTGGACAACTGGGAAGCAGACTTCCTCAGCAGACACGATATTCACCCGGGAGAGGGGGGTCTTCATCCAGAAGTCTTCCACATGCTAATAAACTGTTGGGAAAGACCAATGGTAGACATGATGGCGTCTCGCCTCAACAAGAAACTGGACAAGTATTGCGCCAGGTCAAGAGATCCACAGGCAATAGCTGTGGACGCACTGGTAACACCTTGGGTGTACAAATCAGTATATGTGTTTCCTCCTCTGCCTCTCATACCAAAGGTATTGAAGATTATACGGTGAGGAGGAGTAAGAACAATACTAGTGGCTCCGGATTGGCCAAGAAGGACTTGGTACCCGGAACTTCAAGAGTTGGTCACGGACGACCCGTGCCCTCTACTTCTGAGAAGGGACCTGCTACAACAGGGTCCCTGTCTCTTTCAAGACTTACCGCGGCTGCGTTTGACGGCATGGCGGTTGAACGCCAGATCCTAAAAGGGAAAGGCATTCCAGAAGAAGTCATTCCTACCTTGATTAAGGCAAGGAAGGAAGTCACCGCGAAACATTATCACCGCATTTGGCGAAAATATGTCGCGTGGTGCGAGGATCGGAGTGTTCCAACGGAGGAATTTCAACTGGGTCGTTTCCTACATTTCCTACAATCAGGATTGTCTATGGGTCTCAAATTGAGATCTATTAAGGTTCAAATTTCGGCCCTGTCAATATTCTTCCAAAAAGAATTGGCCTCAGTTCCTGAGGTACAGACTTTTGTTAAAGGAGTACTGCATATACAGCCTCCTGTGGTGCCTCCGGTGGCACCGTGGGATCTAAATGTAGTTTTAGATTTCCTCAAATCCCATTGGTTTGAACCATTGAAAAAGGTGGATTTTAAATATCTCACATGGAAAGTGACTATGTTACTGGCCCTGGCTTCCGCCAGGAGAGTATCTGAATTGGCGGCTTTATCTTATAAAAGCCCTTATCTAATCTTCCATTCGGATAGGGCAGAACTGAGGACTCGTCCGCATTTTCTCCCTAAGGTGGTATCAGCGTTTCACCTGAACCAACCTATTGTGGTGCCTGCGGCCACTGGCGACTTGGAGGACTCCAAGTTGTTGGACGTTGTCAGAGCCTTAAAAATATACATTTCAAGGACGGCTGAAGTCAGAAAATCTGACTCGCTGTTGATACTATATGCACCCAACAAGTTGGGTGCCCCTGCTTCTAAGCAGACGATTGCTCGTTGGATTTGTAACACAATTCAACTTGCTCATTCTGTGGCAGGCCTGCCACAGCCTAAATCTGTTAAGGCCCATTCCACAAGGAAGGTGGGCTCATCTTGGGCGGCTGCCCGAGGGGTCTCGGCATTACAATTCTGCCGAGCAGCTACGTGGTCGGGGGAAAACACGTTTGTAAAATTCTACAAATTTGATACCCTGGCAAAAGAGGACTTGGAATTCTCTCATTCGGTGCTGCAGAGTCATCCGCACTCTCCCGCCCGTTTGGGAGCTTTGGTATAATCCCCATGGTCCTTTCAGGAACCCCAGCATCCACTTAGGACGATAGAGAAAATAAGAATTTACTTACCGATAATTCTATTTCTCGGAGTCCGTAGTGGATGCTGGGCGCCCATCCCAAGTGCGGATTATCTGCAATACTGTACATAGTTCTTGTTAACAAATTCGGGTTATATTGTTAAGGAGCCATCTTTAAGAGGCTCTTTCTGTTATCATACTGTTAACTGGGTTTAGATCACAAGTTGTACGGTGTGATTGGTGTGGCTGGTATGAGTCTTACCCGGGATTCAAATTGCCTCCCTTATTGTGTACGCTCGTCCGGGCACAGTACCTAACTGGAGTCTGGAGGAGGGTCATAGGGGGAGGAGCCAGTGCACACCACCTGATCTGGTAAAAGCTTTACTTTTTTGTGCCCTGTCTCCTGCGGAGCCGCTATTCCCCATGGTCCTTTCAGGAACCCCAGCATCCACTACGGACTCCGAGAAATAGAATTATCGGTAAGTAAATTCTTATTTTTAAGCTATTCAGAGATGTTATTTGTCGATGATTAAGTTTCTTTCACTTTCAGTTTGATATTCCTGCAAGCTTTAATGCACTGTTATACAAACTATAGAGAATATTTTTTTCTTTGTATATGTGTTTTTAAAATATATTTCTCTGACGTCCTAGTGGATGCTGGGGACTCCGTAAGGACCATGGGGAATAGATGGGCTCCGCAGGAGACTGGGCACTCTAAAGAAAGATTAGGTACTATCTGGTGTGCACTGGCTCCTCCCTCTATGCCCCTCCTCCAGACCTCAGTTAGAATCTGTGCCCGGCCAGAGCTGGGTGCTCCTAGTGGGCTCTCCTGAGCCTGCTAGTTAAAGAAAGTATTTGTTAGGTTTTTTATTTTCAGTGAGCTTCTGCTTGCAACAGACTCACTGCTACGTGGGACCGAGGGGAGAGAAGCAAACGTACCCGTTCACAGCTAGGTTGCGCTTCTAAGGCTACTGGACACGATTAGCTCCAGAGGGTTCGAACACAGGCAGCTGTCCTCGATCGTCCGTTCCCGGAGCCGCGCCGCCGTCCCCCTCGCAGAGCCAGAAGATCAGAAGCTGGAAGACGGTCATATCGGCGGCTGAAGACTTCTGTCTTCATTTAAGGTAGCGCACAGCACCGCAGCTGTGCGCCATTGCTCTCACTGCACACCACACACTCCGGTCACTGTAGGGTGCAGGGCGCTGGGGGGGGGGGGGGGGGGGGGGCGCGCGCCCTGGGCAGCAATTAGAGTACCTTTGGCATAAATCTACACATAATACAGTCTGGTACTGTATATGTGAAAAATCCCCCGCCATTTTCTTGTCACAGACAGCGGGAGAAGCCCGCCGCTGAGGGGGCGGGTCCTTCTTCCTCAGCACACCAGCGCCATTTTTCTTCACAACTCCGCTGGAAGGACGCTCCCCAGGCTCTCCCCTGCAGTCTCCTGGAAGCTAGAAGGGTAAAAAGAGAGGGGGGGCACATAAATTTAGGCACAAAAGGTGTTTATTAAGCAGCTATTGGGAAATCACTTCTTGTGGTGTATATCCCTGAGTTATATAGCGCTGTGGTGTGTGCTGGCATACTCTTTCTGTCTCCCCAAAGACCTTGTGGGGTCCTGTCCTCAGTCTGAGCATTCCCTGTGTGTGTGCTGTGTGTCGGTACGGCTGTGTCGGCATGTTTGATGAGGAGGGTTACGTGGAGGCAGAGCAAGTGCAGATAAATGTGGTGTCGCCGCCGACGACTCCTGATTGGATGGATATGTGGAAGGTCTTAAATGACAATGTAAACTCATTACACAAAAGGTTTGATGATGTTGCTGCCGGGGGACAGCCGGGCTCTCAACCCGGGCCTGCCCAGGCGCCTCGGAGGCAGACAGGGTCTCAAAAACGCCCACTATCTCAGTTGGTTGACACGGATGCCGACACGGAGTCCGACTCCAGTGTCGACGATGATGAGGCACAATTACAGCCTAAAATGACCAAGGCCATCTGATACATGATTATTGCAATGAAAAATGTATTACACATTTCAGAGGTTGACCCTGTCCCTGACAAGAGGGTAAATATGTTTGGGGAGAAAAAGCAGCCAGTGACTTTTCCCCCCGTCACATGAATTAAATGAGTTATGTGAAGAAGCGTGGTCTTCCCCTGATAAGAAAGTGGTGATTCCCAAAAGAATACTAATGGCGTACCCTTTCCTGCCAACGGATAGGTTACGTTGGGAATCCTCCCCTAGGGTAGACAAGGCCCTGACACGCTTATCTAAGAGGGTGGCCTTGCCGTCTCAGGATACGGCCGCCTTAAAAGAGCCTGCGGATAGAAAGCAGGAAGGTATCCTGAAGTCAGTGTATACACACTCTGGTACTCTACTGAGACCGGCTATTGCTTCAGCCTGGATGTGCAGTGCTGTAGCAGCATGGACAGATACTCTGTCGGAGGCGTTAGATACCCTGGACAGGGATACCGTATTGCTAACCCTTGGCCATATTAAAGACGTTGTCTTGTATATGCGGGATGCCCGGAGGGACATTTGCCTGCTGGGCTCTAGAATAAATGCAATGTCCATTTCTGCCAGGCGGGTCTTATGGACTCGGCAATGGACAGGGGATGCCGACTCTAAAAAACACATGGAGGTTTTGCCTTATAAGGGTGAGGAGTTGTTTGGGGACGGTCTCTTGGCCCTCGTTTCCACAGCAACAGCTGGAAAGTCAACTTTCTTGCCACAGGCTTCCTCACAGCCTAAAAAAGCACCGTATTACCAGATGCAGTCCTTTCGTTCTCAAAAAAGCAAGAAAGTCAGAGGTGCGTCCTTTCTTGCTAGAGGCAGGGGTAGAGGAAAGAAGCTTGCACCATGCAGCCAGTTCCCAGGAACAAAGGTCCTCCCCGGCTTCCACTAAGTCCACCGCATGACGCTGGGGCTCCACAGGCGGAGCCAGGAGCGGTGGGGGCGCGTCTCCGACACTTCCGCAATCAGTGGGTTCGCTCACAGGTGGATCCTTGGGCTATACAAATTTGTATCGCAGGGATACAAGCTGGAGTTCGAGGTGACCCCCCCTCACCGTTACCTAAAATCTGCCTTGCCAGCTTCTCCCACGGAGAGGGAGGTAGTCCTGGCGGCAATTCACAAGCTGTACCTCCAGCAAGTGATAATACTGGTACCCCCCCTTCAGCAGGGAAAGGGTTACTATTCCACACTGTTCGTGGTACCGAAACCGGACGGTTCGGTAAGACCTATTCTAAATTTAAAATCCTTGAACATTTTACATGAAAAAGTTCAAGTTCAAAATGGAATCGCTCAGAGCGGTCATTGCGAGCCTGGAAGAGGGGGATTTTATGGTATCTCTGGACATCAAGGATGCGTACTTGCATGTCCCCATTTATCCCTCACCAGGAGTACCTCAGGTTTGTGGTACAGGACTGTCATTTCCAATTCCAGACGTTGCCGTTTGGTCTGTCCACGGCACAGAGAGTTTTTACCAAGGTAATGGCGGAAATGATGGTACTCCTTCGGAAGCAAGGAGTTAGTTATCCCGTACTTGGACGATCTCCTCATAAAGGCGAGGTCCAGGGAGCAGTTGTTGATCAGCGTAGCATACTCTCAGGAAGTGTTGCTACGGCACGGCTGGATTCTGAATATTCCAAAGTCGCAGCTGTGTCCTACGACGCGTCTGCCCTTCGTGGGTATGATTCTGGACACAGAACAGAAGAAGGTGTTTCTCCCGGAGGAAAAGGCTCAGGAGTTAGTGACTCTGGTCAGAGACCTCCTGAAACCAAAACAGGTATCGGTGCACCACTGCACGCGAGTACTGGGAAAGATGGTGGCGTCATACGAAGCCATTCCCTTCGGCAGGTTCCATGCCAGGTTCTTTCAGTGGGATCTGTTGGACAAGTGGTCCGGATCGCATCTTCAGATGCATCGGGTGCTCATCTTCTTCAGGGCCACAGGTTCGGCATACAGGACTGGGTCCTGGTGACCACGGATGCAAGCCTCCGCCGATGGGGGGGCATTCACTCAGGGAAGAAACTTCCAAGGCTTGTGATCAAGTCAGGAGACTTGTCTGCACATAAACATACTGGAATTAAGGGCCATATACAACGCCCTGAGTCAAGCGGAGCCCCTGCTTCGAGATCAACCAGTGCTGATTCAGTCAGACAACATCACGGCAGTCGCATATGTAAACCGCCAGGGCGGCACAAGAAGCAGGGCGGCAATGGCTTAAGCCACAAGGATTCTTCGTTGGGCGGAGAATCACGTGCAAACACTGTCAGCAGTGTTCATTCCGGGAGTGGACAACTGGGAAGCAGACTTCCAGAGCAGGCACGACCTCCACCCGGGAGAGTGGGGACTTCATCAAGAAGTCTTCGAGCAGATTGCAAATCGGTGGGAACGGCCACATGTGGACATGATGGCGTCCCGCTTAAACAAAAAGCTAAAAAGATATTGCGCCAGGTCGAGGGACCCTCAGGCGATAGCCGTGGACGCACTGGTAACACCGTGGGTGTTCCAGTCGGTCTGTGTTTCCTCCTCTCTCTCATACCCAAGGTGCTGAGAATAGTAAGAAAAGGAGGAGTGAGAACAATTCTCATCGTTCCGGATTGGCCAAGACGGACTTGGTACCCAGAGCTACAAGAGATGATCACAGAGGACCCATGGCCTCTGCCTCTCAGACAGGACCTGTTGCAACAGGGTCCCTGTCTGTTCCAAGACTTACCGCGACTGCGTTTGACGGCATGGCCGTTGAACGCCGGATCCTAGCGGAAAAGGGTATCCCGGAGGAAGTAATTCCTACGCTGATAAGAGCTAGGAAGGATGTGACAGCAAAGCATTATCACCGCATATAGCGAAAATATGTTGCTTGGTGTGAGGCCAGGAAGGCCCCTACAGAGGAATTCCAGTTGGGTCGATTTCTGCACTTCCTACAGTCAGGTGTGACTATGGGCCTCAAATTGGGGTCCATAAAGGTCCAGATCTCGGCCCTATCCATTTTCTTTCAAAAAGAACTGGCTTCACTGCCTGAGGTTCAGACATTTGTAAAGGGAGTGCTGCATATTCAGCCTCCTTTTGTGCCACCAGTGGCACCTTGGGATCTTAACGTTGTGTTGGATTTCCTGAAATCCCACTGGTTTGAGCCACTTAAGACCGTGGAGCTAAAATACCTAACGTGGAAAGTGGTCATGCTGTTGGCCTTAGCATCGGCCAGGCGGGTGTCAGAATTGGCGTCTTTGTCATGTAAAAGCCCCTATCTGATCTTCCATATGGACAGGGCAGAATTGCGGACTCGTCCCCAATTTCTCCCCAAGGTTTCATTTGAACCAACCTATTGTGGTGCCTGCGGCTACTCGTGACTTGGAGGAATCCAAGTTGCTGGACGTAGTCCGGGCTTTGAAGATTTATGTAACTAGAACGGCTAGAGTCAGGAAGACTGACTCGCTGTTTATCCTGTATGCACCCAACAAGCTGGGTGCCCCTGCTTCAAAGCAAACTATTGCTCGCTGGATCTGTAACACGATTCAGCAGGCTCATTCTGCGGCAGGATTGCCGCATCCAAAATCAGTGAAAGCCCATTCCACAAGGAAGGTGGGCTCGTCTTGGGCGGCTGCCCGAGGGGTCTCGGCTTTACAGCTTTGCCGAGCAGCTACTTGGTCGGGTTCAAACACATTTGCTAAGTTCTACAAGTTTGATACCCTGGCTGAGGAGGACCTGAGTTTGCTCATTCGGTGCTGCAGAGTCATCCGCACTCTCCCGCCCGTTTGGGAGCTTTGGCATAGTCCCCATGGTCCTTACGGAGTCCCCAGCATCCACTAGGACGTCAGAGAAAATAAGAATTTACTCACCGGTAATTCTATTTCTCGTAGTCCGTAGTGGATGCTGGGCGCCCGTCCCAAGTGCGGACTTCTTCTGCAATACGTGTATATAGTTATTGCTTACTAAATGGTTATTGTTATGAGCCATCCGTTGAGTGAGGCTCAGTTGTTGTTCATACTGTTAACTGGGTATGGTTATCACAAGTTGTACGGTGTGATTGGTGTGGCTGGTATGAGTCTTACCCTGGATTCCAAATCCTTTCCTTGTAGTGTCAGCTCTTCCGGGCACAGTTTCCCTAACTGAGGTCTGGAGGAGGGGCATAGAGGGAGGAGCCAGTGCACACCAGATAGTACCTAATCTTTCTTTGAGTGCCCAGTCTCCTGCAGAGCCCGTCTATTCCCCATGGTCCTTACGGAGTCCCCAGCATCCACTACGGACTACGAGAAATAGAATTACCGGTGAGTAAATTCTTATTTTCTTGTTATTAAGCAAGGTTGTGTTTTGGATTTAATTTACTGTAGTATCCTAAAGCAAGTGGTCCACGAAGAGTGCTGTATTTCTGTTATAATAATGTTTATGGGTCGTGGTTCTTGTAAATCTGCACCTCCATCAGTCTTGTATAGATGTGTCCTTTTACTTCTTCTTTTTGCGCTGGAGCATGTATGACGTAATAAAAAGTGGCCTACCGGCGGGCGCACGTGTGGAATTCAAACCCGCAAATCCCATGGTGCTAACGGTGCAGTGGCGTATTTGCGTCGGGCACATGCATGGAAATTGGCATGCTGCAAGCAACGACGTAAGTGAACACATCTGTATAAATTTTGCTTTCACATTCACTGGCGCTGCTAATAGTGTGGTGTCTTACAAATCAATGATAATAATAAAGTGTATGCTTAGTAGCTGAGATCATTTATCCTCTCGTTTTCCTTTCCTTCCTAGTACCGTGCTGGCTCTTGCAGGAGAAGATTTTGCACTTGTTGCATCAGACACCAGACTAAGTGAAGGTTACTCAATCCACAGCAGGGACACACCAAAATGCTACAAACTGTAAGTTACTGGTGTCCGTCCCCCCCCCTCCTTCCCCCCCAAAAAACCCAAAACAAACAAACAACATTTCTCTGACGTCCTAGTGGATGCTGGGGACTCCGTAAGGACCATGGGGAATAGACTGCTCCGCAGGAGACTGGGCACATCTAAAGAAAGATTTAGGACTATCTGGTGTGCACTGGCTCCTCCCCCTATGACCCTCCTCCAAGCCTCAGTTAGATTTCTGTGCCCGGCCGAGCTGGATGCACACTAGGGGCTCTCCTGAGCTCCTAGAAAGAAAGTATAGTTTAGGTTTTTTATTTTACAGTGAGACCTGCTGGCAACAGGCTCACTGCAGCGAGGGACTAAGGGGAGAAGAAGCGAACCTACCTAAGTGGTGGTAGCTTGGGCTTCTTAGGCTACTGGACACCATTAGCTCCAGAGGGATCGCACCCAGGACCCGACCTCGTCGTTCGTTCCCGGAGCCGTCCCCCTTACAGAGCCAGAAGCAAGAAGGTCCGGAAAATCGGCGGCTGAAGACTTCTGTCTTCTCCAAGGTAGCGCACAGCACTGCAGCTGTGCGCCATTGCTCCTCATGCACACCACACACTTCGGTCACTGATGGGTGCAGGGCGCTGGGGGGGGGGCGCCCTGAGCAGCAATATTAACACCTTGGCTGGCAAAACTGACACCATATATAGCCCCAGAGGCTATATAGGTGTAAATTACCCCTGCCAGAATAACACAAAAAGCGGGAGAAAGCCCACCGAAAAAGGGGCGGAGCCATCTCCCTCAGCACACTGGCGCCATTTTCCCTCACAGCTCCGCTGGAAGGATCGCTCCCTGGCTCTCCCCTGCAGTCCTGCACTACAGAAAGGGTAAAAAAGAGAGGGGGGGGCACTAAATTTAGGCGCAGTATATATATAATACAAGCAGCTATAGGGGCTAACACTCTGTATAGTGATATCCCTCTGTTATATAGCGCTCTGGTGTGTGCTGGCATACTCTCCCTCTGTCTCCCCAAAGGGCTTTGTGGGGTCCTGTCCTCTGTCAGAGCATTCCCTGTGTGTGTGCTGTGTGTCGGTACCGCTGTGTCGACATGTATGATGAGGAAAATGATGTGGAGGCAGAGCAAATGCCTGTAAATATGTCGTCACCCCCTGAGGGGTCGACACCTGTGTGGATGGACTTATGTAAGGAATTACGTGACAGTGTCAGCTCCTTACATAAGAGGTTTGACGACATAGGACAGCCGGCTACTCAGCTTGTGACTGTTCCAGCGTCTCAAATGTCATCAGGGGCTTTAAAACGCCCGCTACCTCAGATGGCAGACACAGATGTCGACACGGATACCGACTCCAGTGTCGACGACGATGAGACTAGTGTACCCTCCACTAGGTCCACCCGTTACATGATTGAGGCAATGAAAAATGTATTACACATTTCTGATAGTACCCCAGGTACCACAAAAAAAGGGTATTATTATGTTCGGTGAGAAAAAACTACCAGTAGTTTTTCCTGCATCTGAGGAATTAAATGAGGTGTGTGAGGAAGCCTGGACTTCCCCCGATAAGAAATTGATAATTTCTAAACGGTTATTGGCAGCGTACCCTTTCCCGCCAGAGGATAGGTCACGTTGGGAAACATCCCCTAGGGTAGATAAAGCGCTTACACGTTTATCATAACAGGTGGCACTACCGTCTCAGGATACGGCCGCCCTAAAGGATCCTGCTGATAGAAAGCAGGAGACTACCCTAAAAGCTATATATACACACACGGGCATTATATTGCGACCAGCGATTGCATCAGCATGGATGTGCAGTGCTGCTGCTGCGTGGTCAGATTCCCTGTCGGATAATATTGATACCCTGGATAGGGACAATATTTTGCTGACAGAGCATATAAAAGACGCTGTCTTATACATGCGCGATGCACGGAAGGATATTTGCCGGCTGGCATCAAAAATAAGCGCAATGTCCATTGCCGCCAGAAGGGGGTTATGGACTCGGCAGTTGTCAGGTGATGCCGATTCAAAAAGGCACATGGAAGTTTTGCCTTATAAAGGGGTGGAACTGTTTGGGGATGGTCTTTCAGACCTCATTTCCACAGCTACGGCTGGGAAATCGACATTTTTGCCACAGGCTACCCCACAGCAAAAGAAAGCACCGTATTATCAAGTACAGTCCTTTCGGCCCCATAAACACAAGAGGGCTCGAGGCGCATCCTTTCTGCCGAGAGGCAAAGGTAGAGGGAAAAAGCTGCAGCATACAGCCAGTTCCCAAGAGCAAAAGTCCTCCCCCGCGTCCGGTAAGTCCACAGCATGACGCTGGGGCTTCACAGGCGGACCCGGGTACGGTGGGGGCCCGTCTCAGAAATTTCAGCACACAGTGGGCTCTCTCACAGGTGGATCCCTGGATCCTTCAAGTAGTATCTCAGGGGTACAGGCTGGAATTCGAGACGTCTCCCCCCCCCCCCCCCGCCGTTTTCTAAAATCTGCCTTACCAGCAACTCCCTCTGCCAGGGAGGCAGTGTTGGTGGCTATCCAAAAACTGTATTCACAGCAAGTGATTGTCAAGGTACCCCTCCTTCAGCAAGGAAAGGGAAAGGGTTACTATTCCACAATGTTTGTGGTTCCGAAACCGGACGGTTCGGTGAGACCCATCTTAAATTTAAAATCCTTGAACACGTATATCAGACAAAGTCACGTGGAGCGTGACGAAACGCGTTAGGACTCCGCCTCCAGCTCACCTCTACTCCGGTGTTATCACTAATACACCATTTGCATTGCTCCGGTGCGAGTGCTTCCAAGCTCCCAACTACCGCTGGCCGCGGCTCTACAACACAACGCTGGCAATATCCTGAATACTCGGGTGATCATCTTCATCTCCATCACGCTGCACAGCGCAAGTGGGCACTGCAGGACATCAGGCCGAGGACGCTCGGCCCATCGCCAGCCCACAGGAGAGGTAAAACAGTCACCCTGAACCAGGTGATTTGAAATAAATACAACTCTGGGATTACAGTCCTTCATAATTGCCAGCTGTCATACGTTTATTCATGTAGCTCGCTACACTCCGGGACTGCATTCACTTTTCTATTGCCGGCTATTTGCAAAGCATTCATCGGTGTTATATCAATTATGGACATCTTCATTTATTATCAATATGAACTTATGCTCATCTGATGTCCAGATACGGAGTATATAGAGGTGTTTTTTAATCCATTCTTTTTAGGTCTTACATGCGGTTTTTATTTTTATTTATTTTTTGTTCACATTATTAATAAATTTGTATTAATTCTGAATTGTTGGCTCTCATCGTTTCATATATTTCCTGGAATTCAGCGCTTTCCGTAATTTTTTTCTTTTCTTATCAGAAAGTTCAAGATGGAATCGCTCAGGGCGGTTATTGCGAGCCTGGACGAGGGGGATTACATGGTCTCTCTGGACATCAAGGATGCCTACCTGCATGTCCCCATTTACCCTCCTCACCAGGAGTACCTCAGATTTGTGGTACAGGACTGTCCCTATCAGTTCCAGACGCTGCCGTTTGGGTTATCCACGGCACCGAGGATCTTTACCAAGGTAATGGCCGATATGATGATACTCCTTCGCAAGAAGGAAGTTTTAATTATCCCGTACTTGGACGATCTCCTGATAAAGGCGTGGTCCAAGGAACAGTTGGTAGTGGGGGTAGCACTTTCTCGGGAAGTACTACAACAGCACGGCTGGATTCTCAATATTCCAAAGTCACAGCTGGTCCCGACGACACGTCTTCTGTTCCTGGGAATGATTCTGGACACAGACCAGAAAAAAGTGTTTCTTCCAGTGGAAAAAGCAGAGGAGTTGTCATCTCTAGTCAGAGACCTCCTAAAACCGGGACAGGTGTCGGTACATCAATGCACACGAGTCCTGGGAAAAATGGTAGCTTCGTACGAAGCAATTCCATTCGGAAGGTTCCACGCAAGGACTTTTCAGTGGGACCTGTTGGACAAATGGTCCGGGTCCCATCTCTAGATGCAACAGCGGATAACCCTGTCGGCAAGGACCAGGGTGTCGCTGCTGTGGTGGCTGCAGAGGGCTCATCTACTAGAGGGCTGCAGATTCGGAATACAGGACTGGGTCCTGGTGACCACGGATGCCAGCCTTCGGGGCTGGGGTGCAGTCACACAGGGAAGAAATTTCCAAGGACTGTGGTCAAATCAGGAGATTTCGCTTCACATAAATATTCTGGAGCTAAGGGCCATTTACAATGCCCTAAGCCAAGCAAGGCCCCTGCTTCAGAACCAACCGGTACTGATCCAATCAGACAACATCACGGCGGTCGCCCATGTAAACAGACAGGGCGGCACAAGAAGCAGGAGGGCAATGGCAGAAGCCACAAGGATTCTCCGATGGGCGGAAAATCATGTGTTAGCTCTGACAGCAGTGTTCATTCCGGGAGTGGACAACTGGGAAGCAGACTTCCTCAGCAGGCACGTCCTCCACCCGGGAGAATGGGGACTTCATCCAGAAGTCTTCCAAATGCTGGCAAACCGTTGGGAAAGACCACAGGTGGACATGATGGCGTCCCGCCTCAACAAAAAGCTAAAAAGATATTGCGCCAGGTCAAGGTACCCTCAGGCGATCGCTGTGGACGCTCTAGTAACACCGTGGGTGTACCAGTCGGTTTATGTGTTTCCTCCTCTGCCTCTCATTCCCAAGGTACTGAGAAAAAGGGCATTCCGGAGGAAGTCATCCCTACCCTGATCAAAGCCAGGAAGGATGTCACCGCAAAACATTATCACCGCATTTGGCGGAAATATGTTGCTTGGTGTGAGGCCAGGAAGGCCCCAACGGAGGAATTTCAACTGGGTCGATTCCTGCATTTCCTGCAAGCAGGGGTGACGTTTGGCCTCAAATTGGGGTCCATTAAGGTCCAGATTTTGGCCCTGTCGATTTTCTTCCAGAAAGAACTGGCTTCACTGCCTGAAGTTCAGACTTTTGTCAAAGGAGTTCTGCATATTCAGCCTCCTTTTGTGCCCCCAGTGGCACTTTGGGATCTCAATGTGGTTTTGGAGTTCCTGTAATCACATTGGTTTGAACCACTTAAGACTGTGGATTTGAAATATCTCACGTGGAAAGTGGTCATGCTGTTGGCCCTGGCTTCGGCCAGGCGTGTGTCAGAATTGGCGGCTTTGTCCTATAAAAGCCCTTATCTGATTTTCCATATGGATAGGGCAGAGTTGAGGACTCGTCCTCAGTTTCTCCCGAAGGTGGTATCAGCGTTTCACTTGAACCAGCCTATTGTGGTGCCTGCGGCTACTAGGAACTTGGAGGATTCCAAGTTACTGGACGTAGTCAGGGCCCTGAAAATTTATGTTTCCAGGACGGCTGGAGTCAGGAAAACTGACTCGCTGTTTATCCTGTATGCACCCAACAAACTGGGTGCTCCTGCTTCTAAGCAGACTATCGCGTGCTGGATTTGTAGCACTGTTCAGCTGGCGCATTCTGCGGTGGGACTACCGCAGCCTAAATCTGTAAAAGCCCATTCCACAAGGAAGGTGGGCTCATCTTGGGCGGCTGCCCGAGGGGTCTCGGCTTTACAACTTTGCCGAGCTGCTACTTGGTCAGGGGCAAACACGTTTGCAAAATTCTACAAATTTGATACCCTGGCTGAGGAGGACCTGGAGTTCTCTCATTCGGTGTTGCAGAGTCATCCGCACTCTCCCGCCCGTTTGGGAGCTTTGGTATAATCCCCATGGTCCTTACGGAGTCCCCAGCATCCACTAGGACGTCAGAGAAAATAAGAATTTACTCACCGGTAATTCTATTTCTCGTAGTCCGTAGTGGATGCTGGGCGCCCATCCAGAGTGCGGATTGTCTGCAATACTTGTAAATAGTTATTGTTACACAAATTGGGTTGTTATTGCGAGCCATCTGTTCAGAGGCTCCGTGGTTATCATACTGTTAACCGGGGTTCCTATCACGAGTTATACGGTGTGATTGGTGTGGCTGGTATGAGTCTTACCAGGGATTCAAAATCCTTCCTTATTGTGTCAGCTCTTCCGGGCACAGTGTCCTAACTGAGGCTTTGAGGAGGGTCATAGGGGGAGGAGCCAGTGCACACCAGATATTCCTAAATCTTTCTTTAGATGTGCCCAGTCTCCTGCGGAGCTGTCTATTCCCCATGGTCCTTACGGAGTCCCCAGCATCAACTACGGACTACGAGAAATAGAATTACCGGTGAGTAAATTCTTATTTTTACTGGCTTTCTGATACCCTTTTCAGTCCACCACCTATGAACGCGTAACCCATGTTCAGGTGCGGTCTGAAAGGTGCAAGGGTTGAAATATCGTCGAGCGACCCAGTATTTCAACCCTGTGCAGTGTGAACGGGTCGATGCAGTGTGTACAGGCAGCGCTTGGAGGTCATGTGATCTCCAAGCGCCATCACCGCTGACGACACCAACTCTGCAATATGCCGGGTTGCGGCAGTGGGGCGTCTGAGGTGGTTGCACACTGGGAACTCCCGTGTCTGGCTCCCGTGTGCGACCCGCCTCAGGCGGTCTGAAAGGGGTATAACACTAAAATAAATTGAATCAGTGTGGGTGGCACAAGGATGCAAAAAAAATGACACATGAATGCATCATTACATCTGATGTGACCAAGCCAGGCAAGTGGTTATGAAGAAGAACTTTCAGTTGTAAAGGTACAAGTGCACATTGTATTATTATCTCACAATTGTATTAGTTGTACCACATCTTGAATATGTGCTACAGTTACTGATGCCTTATCTCAAGGTGTTAATTCTCCGCAACACATAGCATTTTTATTCTAAAAAATGCATTATTGATGGTTTAAGGTTACAGCTTGTAATAACAGAAACTGGAGTGGAGAAAAAGTGATACTGAGCGGAGTGGCGGATTTTACCTGGGGGAGGGCTGCATTCCTGTAGCCTATAGGAAAAATCCGTCACTGTTTATCTGTAATATTAATTTTTCCTGCCCGACCCACTTGTTACCCCATTATAATTGTCTTTTTTCCTTTAATAAGCATGCTCACCAATTTTGGTGAAACCATTATTGCTTAGCTTCTAGCTGGGATGTGGTCTTATAAGTATCGTGTGCATAGGATTAATAAGTGTACAGTAAAAAATCAATGGCATTACAGGAAGCATAAAGTTTATTATTGCAGAAGCAAAATTTCAGGCTTGTTTTGGTCTTGTTCGCGCTGGAAACATGAACATCAGGAAAACAAGTTCTAATTAGCTGAGGAAAAAGTTGTTGCGTTTTAAACCAGGGTTGAATGGTTAAAACCACCCTTTGTTTAAACCAAATGGTTTAATTTAAAAAAAAAAAAAAAAAAAAATATTTTTATTTTGCTGTGACTATAGGCTTGGTGCCGTGACTTCTTAAATCCTATTATACCAAAAAAAAAACTACTACTTTTTTTAATGAAAAATGTTTAATGCCAGTTGCATGCCCAATGCTAAAGTTTAACTCCTCCGTTTGTGTGTGTCTGTGTGTTTCAGATTTATTTAATTATAAGTAATCGGTAGGACTAATGCTTAACATTAACTTGTTCTTATTTTCAATTGAATCGATCTCTGAGTATACTCTGTTTTAATATGTTTAGTCTATCTACATAGATCGTAGGCTTGCGAGCAGGGCCTTCCTACCGCTATGTCTGTCTGTTATTACCCAGTTTGTCTTATCACTGTTTCCAATTGTTAAGTGCAACAGAATATGCTGCGCCATATAAGGAACTGTAAATAAATGTATTCAGATGAATAGGAACAATAAGCCATTAACAACTGGTTGTTTTGAAAGATGTAAATCATATATCAAAACCTACTAACTTTGGATTGTTAACATTAGAAAGCATCCAATACATAGCAATGTTTCACAGTATTAATATCATGAGCAGGATTTCAAAAAAATTTTTTTTTCCATTAAAACGTGCAAGAAAACTTGGTTTAAACAAAACAATTTTTTCTGTTTCGTTTTTTTTTTTTCATTAAAAACTGTTTTGTTTTTTTCCCCCAACCCTGCTTTAACCACTTAACTGGCATGGTCAGATCAAATGCGACCACGCCACCCCATTGTGTCACCGTTTTTGACCTGTTCTGCAGATGTGCATAATATAATATTTAAAATAAGATTTTAAACCTACCGGTAAATCTATTTCTCCTAGTCCGTAGAGGATGCTGGGGACTCCGTAAGGACCATGGGGTATAGACGGGCTCCGCACGAGATAGGGCACCTAAAAAGAACTTTGACTATGGGTGTGCACTGGCTCCTCCCTCTATGCCCCTCCTCCAGACCTCAGTTAGAGAACTGTGCCCAGAGGAGATGGACAATACAAGGCAGGATTTAGAAATCCAAGGGCAAGATTCATACCAGTCCGCACCAATCATACCATGTAACCTGGATCATACATAACCAGTTAACTGTATGAACAACAACAGTAACGGTCCAAGACCGATTTCAACTGTAACATAACCCTTATGTAAGCAACAACTATATACAAGTCTTGCAGAGTTTCCGCACTGGGACGGGCGCCCAGCATCCTCTACGGACTAGGAGAAATAGATTTACCGGTAGGTTTAAAATCTTATTTTCTCTTACGTCCTAGAGGATGCTGGGGACTCCGTAAGGACCATGGGGTTTATACCAAAGCATCCAATCGGGCGGGAGAGTGCATATGACTCTGCAGCACCGACTGAGCAAACGCTAGGTCCTCATCAGCCAGGGTATCAAACTTGTAGAATTTAGCAAAAGTGTTTGACCCCGACCAAGTCGCCGCTCGGCAAAGTTGTAATGCCGAGACGCCTCGGGCAGCCGCCCAAGAAAAGCCCACCTTCCTAGTGGAATGGGCCTGAACCGAATTTGGTACCGGCAATCCAGCCGTAGAGTGAGCCTGCTGAATCGTATTACAGATCCAGCGAGCAATAGTCTGCTTTGAAGCAGGTGCGCCAATCTTATTGGCCGCATACAGGACAAACAGAGCCTCTGTTTTCCTAATTCTAGCCGTCCTGGCTACATAAATCTTTAAGGCCCTGACTACGTCCAGGGATCTGGAATCCTCCAGGTCACTTGTAGCCATAGGCACCACAATAGGTTGATTCACATGGAATGAAGAAACCACCTTAGGCAAAAATTGCGGACGTGTCCTCAAGTCAGCTCGATCCACATGAAAAATCAAGTAGGGTCTTTTGTGTGACAAAGCCGCCAATTCTGATACTCTCCTTGCTGATGCCAAGGCCAACAACATGACCACCTTCCAAGTAAGAAATTTCAACTCAACCTTGTTAAGCGGTTCAAACCAGTGTGATTTTAGGAACTGCAACACCACGTTGAGGTCCCACGGTGCCACTGGAGGCACAAAAGGAGGCTGGATGTGTAGCACTCCCTTTACAAACGTCTGGACTTCTGGAAGAGAAGCCAATTCCTTCTGAAAGAAAATCGAGAGGGCCGAAATCTGTACCTTAACAGAGCCTAATTTCAGGCCCATATCCACACCTGTCTGTAGGAAGTGGAGAAAACGACCCAGATGAAAATCTTCCGTAGGTGCATTCTTGGTCTCACACCAAGACACATACTTTCGCCAGATACCGTGATAATGCTTAACCGTCACCTCCTTCCTAGCCTTTATTAAAGTAGGGATGACCTCTTCCGGAATCCCCTTTATTCGCTAGGATTCCGTGTTCAACCGCCATGCCGTTAAACGTAACCGCGGTAAGTCCTGAAATACACAGGGCCCCTGTTGCAACAGGTCTTCCCTCTGAGGAAGAGGCCAGGGATCTCCTGTGAGCATCTCTTGTAGATCTGAGTACCAGGCCCTTCGAGGCCAGTCTGGGACAACGAGTATCGTCTGTACTCTTCTTTGCCTTATGATCCTCAACACTTTTGTGATGAGAGGAAGAGGAGGAAACACGTAGACCAATTTGAACACCCACAGTGTTATCAGAGCGTCTACTGCCACTGCCTGAGGGTCCCGAGACCTGGCACAATACCTCCGAAGCTTTTTGTTGAGGCGTGACGCCATCATGTCTATTTGAGGAGTTCCCCAAAGACGTGTTATGTCTGCCAAGACTTCTTGATGAAGTCCCCACTCTCCTGGATGGAGATCGTGTCTGCTGAGGAAGTCTGCTTCCCAGTTGTCCACTCCCGGAATGAAGACAGCCGACAGAGCGCTTACATGATTTTCCGCCTAGCGAAGAATCCTGGTGGCTTCCGCCATCGCGACTCTGCTTCTTGTCCCGCCTTGGCGGTTCACATGAGCCACTGCTGTGACATTGTCTGATTGAATCAGAACCGGTAGGTTTCGAAGAAGACTCTCCGCTTGTCGAAGGCCGTTGTAAATGGCCCGGAGTTTCAACACATTGATGTGTAGACAGGACTCCTGGTCTGACCAAAGTCCCTGAAAGTTTTTTCCCTGTGTGACCGCTCCCCACCCTCGGAGGCTCGCGTCCGTGGTAACCAGGACCCAGTCCTGAATTCCGAACCGGCGACCCTCCAGCAGGTGAGCACTTTGCAACCACCACAGGAGAGACACTCTGGCCCCTGGGGACAGTTATTTTCCGATGTAAGTGCAGATGGGACCCGGACCACTTGTCCAGAAGGTCCCATTGAAAAGTCCTTGCATGGAACCTTCCGAAGGGAATGCCTCGTAGGCCGCCACCATTTTTCCCAGAACTCGAGTGCATTGGTGAACTGACACTCTTTTCAGTTTTAGCAGGTCTCTGACCATGTTCTGGATGTCCTGGGCTTTCTCTTTTGGGAGGAAGACCTTCATTTGTTTCGTATCCAGTATCATACCTAGGAACGGTAGTCGAGTTGTCGGAATCAACTGTGACTTCGGTAGATTTAGAATCCAACCGTGTTGCTGGAGCACTTTCAGAGAGAGCGCCACACTGCTCAGCAATTTCTCTCTTGATCTCGCTTTTATCGGGAGATCGTCCAAGTATGGGATAATTGTGACTCCATGCTTGCGCAGGACCACCATCATCTCCGCCATTATCTTGGTGAAAATCTTCGGGGGCCGTGGAAAGTCCAAAGACACCATAAACTCCCCCTCCTCCATGTTGGCTATTATCGCTCTCAGTGATTCCATTTTGAATTTGAATCTTTTTATGTACAGGTTTAGGGATTTCAGATTCAAAATAGGTCTGACCGAACCGTCTGGTTTCGGGACCACAAATAGAGTTGAGTAGTAACCTCTTCCCTGCTGGTGCAGGGGAACCTTGATGATCACTTGCTGTATACACAGCGTTTGAATTGCAGCTAACACTACATCCCTTTCCGATGTGGAAGCTGGTAGGGCCGATTTGAAAAATCTGCGCGGGGGGCACCTCCTCGAATTCCAGTTTGTAACCCTGGGAAACTATTTCCAACACCTAGGGATTCAGGTTTGATCTGACCCAGGTCTGACTGAAAAGTCGAAGCCGTGCCCCCACCAGTGCGGACTCCCTCAGGGGAGCCCCAGCGTCATGCTGTGGGTTTTGGAGCAGCCGGGGAGGACTTTTGGTCCTGGGCACTTGCCGAAGCAGGTGCTCTTTTTCCTCTGCACTTACCTCTGGCGAGGAAAGAGGATCCCCGACCTCTTCTGGACTTGTGCGACCGAAAGGACTGCATCTGATAGGGTGTTACTTTCTTTTGCTGTTGGGGAATATATGGTAAAAAAATTTGATTTACCTGCTGTAGCTGTGGAAACCAGGTCCGTCAGCCCATCCCCAAACAATACCTCACCCTTATAGGGTAGTACTTCCATATGTTTTTTTGAATCCGCATCACCCGTCCATTGGCGAGTCCATATAGATCTTCTCGCCGAGATAGACATGGCATTAGCCCTAGAAGCTAGCAGTCCAATGTCCCTTTGAGCATCCCTCATAAATAAGACTGCGTCTTTTATATGGGCTAGAGTTAAGAATATAGTATCCTTATCCATATTATCAAATTCATCTGTCCAAGCTGCAATTGCGCTACACACCCATGCCGACGCAATTGTCGGTCTTAGCACAGCACCCGTATGAGAATAAATACACTTTAAGGTAGTTTCTTGCCTGCGATCTGCAGGGTCCTTAAGGGCCGCTGTGTCAGGAGACGGTAGCGCCACTTTCTTGAACAAGCGCGTCAGGGCCTTGTCCACAGTGGGGGATGATTCCCAAATCTCCCTGTCCTACTTAGGGAAGGGGTATGCCATATAAATTCTTTTGGGGATCTGCGGTCTCTTTTCCGGAGTCTCCCAAGCTTTTCCAAAGAATTCATTTAATTCATGAGATGTGGGAAAATTAATAATCTGTTTCTTTCCCTTAAACATGTGTACCCTTGTGTCGGGGACCGAGGGTTCATCCTCAATATGCAACACATCCCTTATTGCCACAATCGTACACTGAATGGTTTTAGTCACCCTAGGGTGCAATTTTACTTCGTCATAGTCGACACTGGAATCAGAATCCATGTCGGTAGTAGTGTCTTGTGTTAAGGGACGCTTTTGAGACCCCGACGGGCCCTGTGAGTCGGTCCAATCCGAGGATTGGCCCCCTGATGTCCCCCCTAATTCAGCCTTATCAAGCCTTTTATGTAAAGATGTCACACTTGCATTCAACATATGCCACAGAGGAAGACCCTAACAGGTCGAAACGCGTTGGAGCTACCCATCTATACTACATTGGACTGAGGACGAATATTCACTACAAAGAAGGACAGTACTGCTAATCCTTTCCGCAAACCATCCGGTCACGTGATCCGGAGTTCCGGAAGCAACCGGTTGCCAGGCGACGGAAGAAGCCCGAGACAGCGGAGAACCCATTTCTGTATATGCCACATGTCCATCCATTCCGGAGTCGGCACAACCGACGGGGACACACCGCTCATTTGCTCCACCTCCTCCTTGGAGAAGCCTTCCACTTCGGACATGTCGACACCACGTACCGACACCCCACACACACAGGGATTAACCTACAAGGGGACAAAACCCCAACCAGGCCTTTAGGAAAGACAGAGAGAGAGTATGCCAGCACACACCCAGCGCTTAATAACACTGTGGAAAAATATGACCAGATAGCACTTTTTTCTATAATAATATTCCAATTCCCACTCACTGCGTCGCCAATGTGCCCCCCTCCTCTTTTCTCTGACGTCCTAAGTGGATGCTGGGGACTCCGTCAGGACCATGGGGAATAGCGGCTCCGCAGGAGACAGGGCACAAAATTAAAAGTTTGACCACTAGGTGGTGTGCACTGGCTCCTCCCCCTATGACCCTCCTCCAAGCCTCAGTTAGGTTTTTGTGCCCGGCCGAGAAGGGTGCAATCTAGGTGGCTCTCCTAAAGAGCTGCTTAGAATAAAAGTTTGTTAGGTTTTTTATTTTCAGTGAGTCCTGCTGACAACAGGCTCACTGCAACGCGGGACTAAGGGGAGAAGAAGCGAACTCACCTGCGTGCAGGATGGATTGGCTTCTTAGGCTACTGGACACTAGCTCCAGAGGGACGATCACAGGTACAGCCTGGATGGTTCACCGGAGCCGTGCCGCCGGCCCCCTTACAGATGCTGAAGAGAGAAGAGGTCCAGAAATCGGCGGCTGAAGACTTCCCAGTCTTCTTAAGGTAGCGCACAGCACTGCAGCTGTGCGCCATTGCTCTCAGCACACTTCACACCGCGGTCACTGAGGGTGCAGGGCGCTGGGGGGGGGGCGCCCTGGGTAGCAATGTAATTGCCTTTACTGGCTAAAAATACATCACATATAGCCCCTGGGCTATATGGATGTATTTAACCCCTGCCAGGATTACAGAAAAAACCGGGAGAAGAGCCCGCCGTGAAGGGGGCGGGGCCTATCTCCTCAGCACACAGCGCCATTTTTCCCACACAGATCCGCTGGTGGGAAGGCTCCCAGGCTCTCCCCTGCACTGCACTACAGAAACAGGGTTAAAACAGAGAGGGGGGGCATTTTTTGGCGATATTATTATATATTAAGCTGCTATAAGGGAAAACACTTACTATAAGGTTGTCCCTGTATAATTATAGCGCTTTGGTGTGTGCTGGCAAACTCTCCCTCTGTCTCCCCAAAGGGCTAGTGGGGTCCTGTCCTCTATCAGAGCATTCCCTGTGTGTGTGCTGTGTGTCGGTACGTGTGTGTCGACAGGTATGAGGACGATGTTGGTGTGGAGGCGGAGCAATTGCCTGTAATGGGATGTCACCCCCTAGGGAGTCGACACCGGAATGGATGGCTTTATTTATGGAATTACGTGATAGTGTCAACACGCTACAAGGTCGGTTGACGATATGAGACGGCCGGCAAACCAATTAGTACCTGTCCAGGCGTCTCAAACACCGTCAGGGGCTTTAAAACGCCCATTACCTCAGTCGGTCGACAGACACAGACACGGACACTGACTCCAGTGTCGACGGTGAAGAAACAAACGTATTTTCCAGTAGGGCCACACGTTACATAATCACGGCAATGAAGGAGGCGTTACATATTTCTGATACTACAAGTACCACAAAAATGGGTATTATGTGGGGTGTGAAAAAACTACCTGTAGTTTTTCCTGAATCAGATGAATTGATTGAAGTGTGTGATGAAGCGTGGGTTACCCCCGATAGGAAGTTGCTAATTTCAGAGAAGTTATTGGCATTATACCCTTTCCCGCCAGAGGTTAGGGCGCGCTGGGAAACACCCTCTAGGGTAGATAAGGCGCTCACACGCTTATCAAAACAAGTGGCGTTACCGTCTCCTGATACGGCCGCCCTCAAAGATCCAGCTGATAGGAGGCTGGAAAATACTCTAAAAAGTATATACACACATACTGATGTTATACTGCGACCAGCAATCGCCCCAGCATGGATGTGCAGTGCTGGGGGGGTTTGGTCGGAATCTCTGACTAAAAATATTGATACCCTGAATAGCGACAATATTTTATTGACTATAGAGCATTTAAAGGATGCATTTTCTTTATATGCGAGATGCACAGAGGGATATTTGCACTCTGGCATCAAGGGTAAGTGCGCTGTCCATTTCTGCCAGAAGAAGTTTATGGACGCGACTGGTCAGGTGATGCGGATTCCAAGCGGCATATGGAAGTTTGCCGTATAAAGGGGAGGAATTATTTGGGGTCGGTCTATCGGACTTGGTGGCCACGGCAACAGCCGGAAAATCCACCTTTTTTACCTCAGGTCACCTCCCAACAGAAAAAGACACCGTCTTTTCAGCCTCAGTCCTTTCGTTCTCATAAGAACAAGCGGGCAAAAGGCCATTCATATCTGCCTGAGGCAAAGGAAAGGGTAAGAGACTGCAGCAAGCAGCTCTTTCCCAGGAACAGAAGCACTCCCCCGCTTCTGAAAAGTCTTCAGCATGTCGCTGGGGCCTTACAAGCGGACTCAGGTCCGGTGGGGGGGTCGTCTCAAGAATTTCAGCGCGCAGTGGGCTCACTCGCAAGTCGACCCCTGGATCCTGCAGGTAGTATCACAGGGGTACAGATTGGAATTCGAGACGTCTCTTCCTCGCAGATTCCTGAAGTCTGCTTTACCAACATCTCCCTCCGACAGGGAGACGGTGTTGGAAGCTATTCACAAGCTGTATTCCCAGCAAGTAATAGTCAAGGTACCCCTACTACAACAAGGAAAGGGGTATTATTCCACGCTGTTTGTGGTACCGAAGCCGGACGGCTCGGTGAGACCTATTCTAAGTCTGAAATCTTTTGAACACTTACATACAAAGGTTCAAGTTCAAGATGAAATCACTCAGAGCAGTGATAGCGAATCTGGAAGAAGGGGACTTTATGGTGTCCTTGGACATCAAGGATGCTTACCTCCATGTCCCAATTTGCCCTTCAAACCAAGGGTACCTCAGGTTCGTGGTACAAAACTGTCACTATCAGTTTCAGACGTTGCCGTTTGGATTGTCCACGGCACCCCGGGTCTTTACCAAGGTAATGGCCGAAATGATGATTCTTCTTCGAAGAAAAGGCGTATTAATTATCCCTTATTGGACGATCTCCTGATAAGGGCAAGATCCAGAGAACAGTTAGAGGCCGGTGTAGCACTAACCCAAGTAGTGCTGCAACAGCACGGGTGGATTCTAAATTTTCCAAAATCCCAGCTGATCCCGACGACACGTCTGCTGTTCCTAGGGATGATTCTGGACACAGTTCAGAAAAAGGTTTTTCTCCCGGAGGAGAAAGCCAGGGAGTTATCCGAGCTAGTCAGGAACCTCCTAAAACCAGGAAAAGTGTCAGTGCGTCAATGCAAAAGAGTCCTGGGTAAATGGTGGCTTCTTACGAAGCGATTCCATTCGGCAGATTCCACGCAAGAACCTTTCAGTGGGATCTGCTGGACAAATGGTCCGGATCGCATCTTCAGATGCATCAGCGGATAGCCCCGTCTCCAAGGACAAGGGGGTCTCTTCTGTGGTGGTTGCAGAGTGCTCACCTTTTTGGAGGGCCGCAGATTCGGCATTCAGGACTGGGTCCTGGTGACCACGAATGCCAGCCTGAGAGGCTGGGGAGCAGTCACACAGGGAAGAAATTTCCAGGGAGTGTGGTCAAGCCTGGAGACTTCACTTCACATAAATATACTGGAGCTAAGGGCAATTTACAATGCTCTAAGCCTGGCAAGACCTCTGCTTCAGGGTCAGCCGGTGTTGATCCAGTAGGGCAACACCACGGCAGTCGCCCACGTAAACAGACAGGGCGACACAAGAAGCAGGAGGGCAATGGCAGAAGCTGCAAGGATTTTTCACTGGGCAGAAAATCATGTGATAGCACTGTCAGCAGTGTTCATTCCGGGAGTGGACAACTGGGAAGCAGACTTCCTCAGCAGACACGATCACCACCCGGGAGAGTGGGGACTTCATCCAGAAGTCTTCCACATGATTGTGAACCGTTGGGAAAAACCAAAGGTGGACATGATGGCGTCCCGCCTCAACAAAAAACTGGACAGGTATTGCGCCAGGTCAAGAGACCCCCAGGCAATAGCTGTGGACGCGTTGGTAACACCATGGGTGTACCAGTCAATGTATGTGTTCCCCCCTCTGCCTCTCATACCCAAGGTACTGAGAATTATAAGGCGAAGGGGAGTAAGAACGATACTCGTGGCTCCGGATTTGCCAAGAAAGACTTGGTACCCGGAACTTCAAGAGATGCGCACGGAGGATCCGTGCACTCTACCTCTAGACTTACCGCGGCTGCGTTTGACGGCATGGCGGTTGAACGCCGGATCCTGAAGGAGAGGGCTCCGACGGAGGAATTTCAACTGGGTCGATTCCTACATTTCCTGCAAACAGGATTGTCTATGGGCCTCAAATTGGGGTCCATTAAGGTTCAAATTTCGGCCCTGTCGATTTTCTTCCAGAAAGAATTGGCTTCAGTTCCTGAAGTCCAAGCTTTTGTCAAAGGAGTACTACATATACAGCCCCGGTTGTGCCTCCAGTGGCACTGTGGGATCTCAATGTAGTTTTGGGATTCCTCAAATCCCATTGGTTTGAGCCACTCAAATCGGTGGATTTGAAATATCTTACATGGAAAGTGACCATGCTACTGGCCCTGGCTTCGGCCAGGAGAGTGTCAGAATTGGCGGCTTTTTCGTACAAAAGCCATATCTGATTTTCCATTGGGACAGGGCAGAACTGCGGACGCGTCCTCAGTTTCTCCCTAAGGTGGTATCAGCGTTTCACCTGAACCAACCTATTGTGGTGCCTGCGGCTTCTAGCGACTTGGAGGACTCCAAGTTGTTCGACGTTGTCAGAGCCTTAAAAATATATATATATATTTCAAGGACGGCTGGAGTCAGAAACTCTGACTCGCTGTTTATACTGTATGCACCCAACAAGCTGGGTGTTCCTGCGTCTAAGCAGACGATTGCTCGTTGGATTTGTAGCACAATTCAACTTGCGCATTCTGTGGCAGGCCTGCCACAGCCAAAATCTGTAAATGCCCACTCCACAAGGAAGGTGGGCTCACCTTGGGCGGCTGCCCGAGGGGTCTCGGCATTACAACGCTGCCGAGCAGCTACGTGGTCAGGGGAGAACACGTTTGTAAAATTCTACAAATTTGATACCCTGGCTAATGAGGACCTGGAGTTCTCTCATTCGGTGCTGCAGAGTCATCTGCACTCTCCCGCCCGTTTGGGAGCTTTGGTATAATCCCCATGGTCCTGACGGAGTCCCCAGCATCCACTTAGGACGTCAGAGAAAATAAGAATTTACTTACCGATAATTCTATTTCTCGTAGTCCGTAGTGGATGCTGGGCGCCCATCCCAAGTGCGGATTGTCTGCAATACTTGTACATAGTTATTGTTACAAAAATCGGGTTATTATTGTTGGAAGCCATCTTTTCAGAGGCTCCTCTGTTATCATGCTGTTAACTGGGTTCAGATCTCAAGTTGTACAGTGTGATTGGTGTGGCTGGTATGAGTCTTACCCGGGATTCAAAATCCTTCCTTATTGTGTACGCTCGTCCGGGCACAGTATCCTAACTGAGGCTTGGAGGAGGGTCATAGGGGGAGGAGCCAGTGCACACCACCTAGTGGTCAAACTTTTAATTTTGTGCCCTGTCTCCTGCGGAGCCGCTATTCCCCATGGTCCTGACGGAGTCCCCAGCATCCACTACGGACTACGAGAAATAGAATTATCGGTAAGTAAATTCTTATTTTTTCCTGCCTGTGAAGTTCTGCAGGGGAGAGACCAGGGAGCCAGCGTTCAGCATGCAGCTTCTGTGGAGAAAATGGCGCTGGTTAGTGCTGAGGATCAAGCCCCGCCCACCCGACGGCGGGCTTCGGTCCCAGTGCTTTTTTTTATTAAAATGGCGGGGGATTCTTGGATTTACTGCCTCTGCAGCCTAATCCATCTTAACATGCCCAGAAGTGAGGAATATTGCTGCCCAGGGCGCCCCCCCCCCCCCCCCCCCCCCCAAAGCGCCCTGCACCCTTCAGTGCTGCTCTGTGTGTGTATAGTGGAAGATCTGATGTCTTCTGCCGCCTGATGTCTTCTGCCTTCTCATACTCACCCGGCTTCTATCTTCGGCATCTGTGAGGAGGATGGCAGCGCGGCTCCGGGACGAACCCCAGGTGAGACTGTGGTCCGACACCCTCTGGAGCTAATGGTGTCCAGTAGCCTAGAAACCGAGCCCAACCGTAAAGCCAGCCCTGCTTCTCTCTCCTCAGTCCCACGATGCAGGGAGCCTGTTGCCAACAGGACTCCCTGAAAATAAAAAACCTAACAAAATTCTTTTAAAACAGAAAACTCTGGAGAGCTCTCTGCATTGTACCCTTTCTCCTCTGGGCACAAGATCTAACTGAGGTCTGGAGGAGGGGCATAGAGGGAGGAGCCAGTGCACACCCATAGTCAAAGTTCTTTTTAGGTGCCCTTTCTCCTGCGGAGCCCGTCTATACCCCATGGTCCTTACGGAGTCCCCAGCATCCTCTAGGACGTAAGAGAAATAATATTTTTTTAAACTATATTAAATAAAAAAAATGTAAACGAGAAATCGTTTTATGAAAGGGTTTTGAAGGGAAAAACTGCTAGTAAAGTGATATAATGCTAGCCCAGATTGCTTTATGCAGCCTCTTTCTCAGACACTCCCCTGCAGCCATGGCATACGTGCACTGCTGGTACTCTGAGAAAAGGTAATTCATGTTACTTTAAGGTTCTGTGAACTCCATTTCATCCATAAACACCCTGGTATACCAGAAGGACCTTCTATGAAGCACGACTGTGAACTACTCAAAGATGCCCTTAAACAGACCCTGGATGGCTGTGCTGTTGGCAATGAAGGGGACATGTGTCTTCAGGCCATGGTGTGGGATGTCACAGACAGCTGTTATAACATCATTGGAGATCCTTCCTACAACGTAGCTGCTGCTGTTATTCTGCACGTTTAACATCTGTTTATCCACTTCTTCATGGACTTATGGCCTCTGAACGCTGCAACACCGATCAGATAGCATCAATGGCGTGTATCATAGGATATAGGAAACTTGAAGGTTTAAAAGGAAGCAATCTCAGTAAAGGATGGAATAACTGGGTTAGTCGACAAAAAGTGTTTGGAAAAGGCAATTTCAATATGTATAAATAATAACGGTCCATAGAACGATTTGTCTAGTGAACTTTCCATAATATAAACCATACAGAGGACCGTGGGCATCATTTACGAATTACATAAAGTGAGTTTCACCATTAGCATAGGATCCGGTATTATTTACTGGATCTACTATGATAGACCGGTGCTTGAAATCCTGGCGCCCAGCATACCGGCGCCGGAATGCAAGCAGCGGGGCAAGTGCAGAAGAGCCCCTTGCGGGCTTGCTGTGCTCGCCACGCTGTGGGCACGGGGGGCACTGTGTGCGCCACGCTGTTCTCCATGGGTGTGGTGGATACCCCAAGAGGGAGAATAGTTTTCGGTATCCTAGCGGTCGGGATTACAGTGCTGATATGCACAGCGCAGGGATCCCAACAGCCGGGATATCGAGCGCCTCCCTTATTTACCATGTGCGTTGATTACAAATTCACTAACCATTTTACAAATGTGTTGGAATTCTTACAAGGAATTTTAACTAGTGGTTCTTGATCCAACTGCTAATTTATGGGTCTGGGTTTCTTTTTTTTCTCCTTGTGCTAGACTATATAGTTTTGATTTACAGAATGCGAAAAAATGAAGCAGATTCCCTGGGCGCAAAGCCGCCTGTACACTTCTGGTATCGAAATAAATGTCACCACATTTATAGAACACAGATATACAACAATAGATAGACACCAGACTGTGTCCTGGGCGCTTCTAGAATAATAATATAAAATTAAATATTATATACAATACGTTCCTCCTGTGAGTTGATGACTCCAGAATTAATTCACTCCTTATGAAAATATTGTAATCTCGTCCAGTTAAATTGAGTTGAAGTTATCCGTACATGTGAAACAAAAAAAAAGAACATGCAATGTGTAATATTGCTAATAGTCCAATAAAAAAAACAGTCATAGAACAGGTGGAATGAATGGTGATCCACAGTTGTCTCGCGTACCCCACTCACACTGAGATATGTGTTAATATGCCCATAAAGGTTTCTTTAGATGCAGTGATGTTAGCAGTACCCAAGTGACTAAACGTTAGGTGTGATGAATTAGTCATACGTAGGCGTACCCAAGACTCACAAAAGGGATGTAGAGTACATTCCTCAAAAGGTATCTTTAAATTTTCTATTTTTCATAAGAGTGAAGCGTACCCCAACTCACACTGGAACTGGCGATTCTATTCCTATCAAGGTATCTTTGTTCCTGAGTGATGCTGTCAGCAGACTCCAGTATTCTGGTATAGTAGCTCACCAAAATATGTGGAGAGAAGAAGTAACAGCAAAACAGTGTGTCGTATTGTTTTGAAAAGCAAGGTGCATAAATAATAAGGCACTATTAGTTAGTGGGAAACTGATAGTTGTCATATATCCCACTCACTTCAAAAATTAGATGATAAGGTGCCCTTAGGAATATTATTTATATGAGGACTTCCCCAAACCATGGGTTAGAAATTAAAGGAGATTAGTACACAAGCGTACCCGAACTCACACAAGATGTATGACAGACGTTCCTCTAAAGGTATCTTTCCCACCTTAGCATTTGAATGTGGGCGTACCCAGACTCACGTTGAAATAGCATGGAGGAATCCTATCAGGGTATCTTTGCGGACTCGAATGGCTTGTTCTGTCTATTCTGTCTTTGACAACTTCAGCAAAAACAGTATGTGATAGCAGAAAAAAGTCTTATGGAGTCTATAAGCCACACTTGGTGAGGTGTGATGGTCCCAATAAAAAATCCCAAATGCAGATGGTACGTGTAAAAACAGACACTTCTTTAATCCATATCAACAGAATAAAAAGTTTTTCCAATAAAAAATGGCATACATAAAAACTAAAAATAAAAATAAAAAAATGTGATTTCCTGTTTAAAGGAATTCTTCTGGCCTAATAAAAAAATTCAATAAAGATAGATCAAAAAAATCAAAAAAAAATATGTGATCTTGCTACTCACAGTCCAGATAATGTCGTTTTGATTTAGTCCAGGGAAACGCAACTATAAATGTCCCAAAAATATGAACTAAAGGGAACTGTTTTATCTTTTCTTTTTTTTCTTTTTTCATTTTTTTTTTTTTTTTTTTGAATTTAACATTATGAAGTGTGTAATATTATAGTAAGGAGTTTAACAATTAATTTTAAAAGCACTTAAATGGTTTTATTTTATTCTACTTTTATAGGACAGAGAAAACAGTCATCGGATGCAGTGGTTTCCATGGAGACTGCCTCACACTGACCAAAATAATTGAAGCTAGGTTAAAGGTAATTCACTTATGTGCAGCGGCTGCTACTTACTTTTATTAGGGGGGTTGCCGCTACCCCCGTGCCTGGAGAGGAGAGAGCCATTCCGCATGCTCAATGGATCTGGCAGGAGATGCAATGGTGCGGCTGCACATGCGCAAACCCATAGTTTCTATGGACTGAAGCCCATAGATGCCAGATTAGGCTGCACGAAAGGAGGGGAGTGTAAATATAATTTCTCTGACGTCCTAGTGGATGCTTTGAACTCCGTAAGGACCATGGGGAATAGCGGGCTCCGAAGGAGGCTGGGCACTCTAGAAAGATTTATGACTACCTGGTGTGCACTGGCTCCTCCCACTATGACCCTCCTCCAAGCCTCAGTTAGATTTTGTGCCCGGCCGAGGTTGGATGCACACTAGGGGCTCTCCTGAGCCTTTAGAGAGAGAGTATAGAAATTAGGTTTTTTATTTTCAGTGAGACCTGCTGGCAACAGGCTCACTGCAGCGAGGGACTAAGGGGAGAAGAAGCGAACCTGCCTGCTTGCAGCCAGCTTGGGCTTCTTAGGCTACTGGACACCATTAGCTCCAGAGGGATCGACCGCAGGCCCAGCCTTGGTGTTCGGTCCCGGAGCCGCGCCGCCGTCCCCCTTACAGAGCCAGAAGCAAGAAAAGGTCCGGAAAATCGGCGGCAGAAGACATTAGTCTTCACCAAGGTAGCGCACAGCACTGCAGCTGTGCGCCATTGCTCCTCTCACACACTTCACACTCCGGTCACTGAGGGTGCAGGGCGCTGGGGGGGGGGCGCCCTGAGAAGCAATTATAACACCTTGGCTGGCAATAATACCACAATATATAGCCCAAGAGGCTATATATGTGGAAAATACCCCTGCCAGAATATAGGAAAAAGCGAGAGAATAGTCAGCGGAAAAGGGGCGGAGCTATCTCCCTCAGCACACTGGCGCCATTTCTCCCTCACAGCTTCGCTGGAAGGAAGCTCCCTGGCTCTCCCCTGCAGTCTACACTACAGAAAAGGGTAAAAAAGAGAGGGGGGGGCACTAAATTTAGGCGCAGTATACATTTATATAGTAAAAGCAGCTATAGGGGACATAACTCAGTTAGTCCCTGCATTATATAGCGCTCTGGTGTGTGCTGGCATACTCTCACTCTGTTCCCCCAAAGGGCTTTTGTGGGTCCTGTCCTCTGTTAGAGCATTCCCTGTGTGTGTGCGGTGTGTCGATAGGGCTGTGTCGACATGTTTGATGAGGATAACGAGGTGGAGTCGGAGCAGATGCCTTTAGGAGGGATGTCACCCCCTGCGGGGCAGACACCTGAGTGGATGAGCTTATGGAAAGAAATGAGTGCACGTATAGACTCCTTACATAAGAAATTTGACGACATGCCAAATGTGGGACAGCCGACTTCTCAGCTCGTGCCTGTCCAGACGTCTCAAAGGTCATCAGGGGCTCTGAAACGCCCGCTACCTCAGACCGCAGACGCAGATGTCGACACTGATACTGACACCAGTGTCGACGACGATGAGTCTAACCTGAAGCCCACTAAGGCCATTCACTGCATGATTGAGGCGATGAAAGAGGTGTTACACATTTCTGATATAAATACAGGTACCACTAAAAAGGGTATTATGTTTGGGGAGAAAAAACTACCCGTAGTTTTTCCCCCATCAGATGAATTAAATGAAGTGTGTGAAGAAGCGTGGGCTTTCCCTGATAAAAATTTGGTAATTCCTAAGAAGGTACTAATGGCGTTCCCTTTCCCGCCAGAGGATAGGTCACGTTGGGAAACACCCCCTAGGGTGGATAAAGCGCTCACACGTTTGTCTAAAAAGGTGGCACTACCGTCTCCGGATACGGCCGCCCTCAAGGAACCTGCTGATAGAAAGCAGGAGGCGATCCTGAAGTCTGTATACACACACTCAGGCATTATACTTAGGCCAGCTATTGCGTCAGCATGGATGTGCAGTGCTGCCGCTGCGTGGTCAGATAAACTGTCAGAAAATATTGACACACTAGATAGAGACACGATCCTGCTAACCATAGACCATATCAAAGACTCAGTCTTATATATGAGAGATGCACAGAGGGAAATCTGCCGGCTGGCATCTAAAGTAAGTGCATTGTCCATTTCTGCTAGGAGAGGCTTATGGACTCGCCAGTGGACGGGAGATGCAGATTCTAAAAGGCACATGGAAGTTTTGCCTTATAAGGGTGAGGAATTATTTGGGGATGGTCTCTCGGACCTAGTTTCCACAGCAACGTCTGGAAAGTCAGCATTTTTACCCCATGTCCCCTCACAGCCTAAGAAGGCGCCGTTTTATCAGGTTCAGTCCTTTCGGACCCAGAAAAACAAGCGTGGAAAAGGCGAGTCTTTTCTGTCCAGAGGCAGAGGTAGGGGAAAAAGGCTGCAACAAACAGCAGGTTCCCAGGAGCAAAAGTCCTCCCCCGCTTCTTCTTCCAAGTCCGCCGCATGACGGTGGGGCTCCACAGGCGGAGCCTGGTACGGTGGGGGGCCGCCTCAAGAATTTCAGCGATCAGTGGGCTCGCTCACAGGTGGATCCCTGGATCCTTCAAATAGTATCTCAGGGGTACAAACTGGAATTCGAGGCGTCTCCACCCCACCGGTTCCTAAAATCTGCCTTGCTGATTGCTCCCTCAGACAGGGAGGCGGTGCTAGCGGCAATTCACAAGCTGTATTCCCAGCAGGTGATAATCAAGGTACCCCTACTTCAACAAGGCCGGGGTTACTATTCCACACTATTTGTGGTGCCGAAACCGGACGGTTCGGTAAGACCCATTTTAAATTTGAAATCCTTGAACACATACATAAAAAAATTCAAGTTCAAGATGGAATCGCTCAGGGCGGTTATTGCAAGCCTGGACGAGGGGGATTACATGGTATCCCTGGACATCAAGGATGCTTACTTGCATGTCCCCATTTACCATCCTCACCAGGAGTACCTCAGATTTGTGGTACAGGATTGCCATTACCAATTCCAGACGCTGCCGTTTGGACTGTCCACGGCACCGAGGGTATTTACAAAGGTTATGGCGGAAATTATGATACTCCTTCGAAAAAAGGGAGTTTTAATTATCCCGTACTTGGACGATCTCCTAATAAAGGCGAGGTCCAAGGAACAGTTGTTGGTGGGAGTAGCACTATCTCAGGAAGTGCTGCACCAGCACGGCTGGATTCTGATTATCCCAAAGTCACAGCTGGTTCCGACGACACGTCTACTGTTCCTGGGTATGATTCTGGATACAGTCCAGAAAAAAGTGTTTCTCCCGGAGGAGAAAGCAAGGGAGTTGTCATCTCTAGTCAGAGACCTCCTGAAACCAAGACAGGTATCGGTGCATCACTGCACGCGGGTCCTGGGAAAGATGGTAGCTTCTTACGAAGCAATTCCCTTCGGCAGGTTTCATGCCAGAATCTTTCAGTGGGACCTATTGGACAAATGGTCCGGATCGCATCTTCAGATGCATCGCTTAATAACTCTGTCTCCAAGAACCAGGGTGTCTCTACTGTGGTGGCTGCAGAGTGCCCATCTTCTAGAGGGCCGCAGGTTCGGCATACAGGACTGGGTCCTGGTGACCACGGATGCCAGCCTTCGAGGCTGGGGGGCAGTCACACGGGGAAGAAACTTCCAAGGACTATGGTCGAGTCAGGAGACTTCCCTTCACATAAATATTCTGGAACTAAGGGCCATTTACAATGCCCTAAGTCAAGCAAAATCCCTGCTCCTACACCAGCCGGTGCTGATCCAGTCAGACAACATCACGGCAGTCGCCCATGTCAATCGACAGGGAGGCACAAGAAGCAGGATGGCAATGGCAGAAGCCACAAGGATTCTCCGATGGGCGGAGAATCATGTACTAGCACTGTCAGCAGTGTTCATTCCGGGAGTGGACAACTGGGAAGCAGACTTCCTCAGCAGACACGACCTCCACCCGGGAGAGTGGGGACTTCATCCGGAAGTCTTCCAGATGTTGGTAAACCGTTGGGAAAAACCACAGGTGGACATGATGGCGTCCTGCCTCAACAAAAAGTTAAAAAAATATTGCGCCAGGTCAAGGGACCCTCAGGCGATAGCTGTGGACGCTCTAGTGACACCGTGGGTGTACCAGTCGGTTTATGTGTTCCCTCCTCTGCCTCTCATACCAAAGGTGTTGAGAATAATAAGAAAGAGAGGAGTAAACACAATTCTCGTGGTTCCGGATTGGCCAAGACGAGCGTGGTACCCGGAACTTCAAGAGATGATCTCAGAGGACCCGTGGCCTCTGCCGCTCAGACAAGACCTGCTACAGCAGGGGCCCTGTCTGTTCCAAGACTTACCGCGGCTGCGTTTGACGGCATGGCGGTTGAACGCCGGATCCTGTATTCCGGAAGAAGTCATTCCTACGCTTATTAAAGCCAGGAAAGATGTTACGGCAAAACATTATCACCGCATATGGCGGAAATATGTTGCTTGGTGCGAGGCCAAAAAGGCCCCAACAGAGGAATTTCAACTAGGTCGATTTCTGCATTTCCTGCAAGCAGGAGTGAATATGGGCCTAAAACTAGGCTCCATTAAAGTACAGATCTCGGCTCTGTCGATTTTCTTTCAAAAAGAACTAGCTTCAGTACCTGAAGTTCAGACATTTGTGAAAGGAGTGCTGCATATTCAGCCCCCGTTTGTGCCTCCTGTGGCACCTTGGGATCTCAATGTGGTGTTGAGTTTCTTAAAATCACATTGGTTCCAGCCACTAAAAACCGTGGATCTGAAATATCTCACGTGGAAAGTGGTCATGTTATTGGCCTTGGCTTCAGCAAGGCGAGTGTCAGAATTGGCGGCTTTATCATGTAAAAGCCCTTATCTGATTTTCCATATGGATAGGGCAGAATTGAGGACTCGTCCCCAGTTTCTCCCTAAGGTGGTGTCAGCGTTTCACCTGAGCCAGCCTATTGTGGTGCCTGCGGCTACTAGGGATTTGGAGGACTCCAAGTTGCTAGACGTTGTCAGGGCCCTGAAAATATATGTTTCCAGGACGGCTGGAGTCAGAAAATCTGACTCGCTGTTTATCCTGTATGCACCCAACAAGCTGGGTGCTCCTGCTTCTAAGCAGACTATTGCTCGCTGGATTTGTAGTACAATTCAGCTTGCACATTCTGTGGCAGGCCTGCCACAGCCAAAATCTGTAAATGCCCATTCCACAAGGAAGGTGGGCTCATCTTGGGCGGCTGCCCGAGGAGTCTCGGCGTTACAACTTTGCCGAGCAGCTACTTGGTCAGGGGCAAACACGTTTGCAAAATTCTACAAATTTGATACCCTGGCTGAGGAGGACCTGGAGTTCTCTCATTCGGTGCTGCAGAGTCAACCGCACTCTCCCGCCCGTTTGGGAGCTTTGGTATAATCCCCATGGTCCTTACGGAGTTCACAGCATCCACTAGGACGTCAGAGAAAATAAGAATTTACTCACCGGTAATTCTATTTCTCGTAGTCCGTAGTGGATGCTGGGCGCCCGTCCCAAGTGCGGATTGTCTGCAATACTTGTAAATAGTTATTGTTAACTAACGGGTTATTGTTGAGCCATCTGTTGAGAGGCTCAGTTGTTTTCATACTGTCAAACTGGATATAGTATCACGAGTTGTACGGTGTGATTGGTGTGGCTGGTATGAGTCTTACCCGGGATTCAAAATCCTTCCTTATTATGTCAGCTCGTCCGGGCACAGTGTCCTAACTGAGGTTTGGAGGAGGGTCATAGTGGGAGGAGCCAGTGCACACCAGGTAGTCATAAATCTTTCTAGAGTGCCCAGCCTCCTTCGGAGCCCGCTATTCCCCATGGTCCTTACGGAGTTCCCAGCATCCACTACGGACTACGAGAAATAGAATTACCGGTGAGTAAATTCTTATTTTCTCTAACGTCCTAAGTGGATGCTGGGGACTCCGTAAGGACCATGGGGAATAGCGGCTCTGCAGGAGACTGGGCACATCTAAAGAAAGCTTTAGGACTATCTGGTGTGCACTGGCTCCTCCCCCTATGACCCTCCTCCAAGCCTCAGTTAGATCTTTGTGCCCGAACGAGAAGGGTGCACACTAGGGGCTCTCCTGAGCTTCTTAGTGAAAGTTTTAGTTTAGGTTTTTTATTTTCAGTGAGACCTGCTGGCAACAGGCTCAGTGCATCGAGGGACTAAGGGGAGAAGAAGCGAACTCACCTGCGTGCAGAGTGGATTGGGCTTCTTAGGCTACTGGACATTAGCTCCAGAGGGACGATCACAGGCCCAGCCATGGATGGGTCCCAGAGCCACGCCGCCGGCCCCCTTACAGAGCCAGAAGACAGAAGAGGTCCGGAAAATCGGCGGCAGAAGACATCCTGTCTTCACCAAGGTAGCGCACAGCACTGCAGCTGTGCGCCATTGCTCCTCAGCACACTTCACACTTCGGTCACTGAGGGTGCAGGGCGCTAGGGGGGGGCGCCCTGAGCAGCAATAAAAACACCTTGGCTGGCGAAAATACATCACATATAGCCCCCAGGGCTATATGGATGAATTTTAACCCCTGCCAGAATCCATAAAAAAGCAGGAGAAAAGTCCGCGAAAAAGGGGCGGAGCCTATCTCCTCAGCACACTGGCGCCATTTTCCCTCACAGCTCCGTTGGAGGGAAGCTCCCCTGGCTCTCCCCTGCAGTCACTACACTACAGAAAGGGTTAAAAAAGAGAGGGGGGCACTAATTAGGCGCAGTATTAACAATACAGCAGCTATAAGGGGAAAAACACTTATATAAGGTTATCCCTGTATATATATATATATATAGCGCTTTGGTGTGTGCTGGCAAACTCTCCCTCTGTCTCCCCAAAGGGCTAGTGGGGTCCTGTCCTCTATCAGAGCATTCCCTGTGTGTTTGCTGTATGTCGGTACGTTTGTGTCGACATGTATGAGGAGAAAAATGATGTGGAGACGGAGCAGATTGCCTGTAATAGTGATGTCACCCCCTAGGGGGTCGACACCTGAGTGGATGAACTGTTGGAAGGAATTACGTGACAGTGTCAGCTCTGTATAAAAGACAGTGGTTGACATGAGACAGCCGGCTACTCAGCTTGTGCCTGTCCAGACGTCTCATAGGCCGTCAGGGGCTCTAAAGCGCGCGTTACCTCAGATGGCAGATATAGACGCCGACACGGATACTGACTCCAGTGTCGACGGTGAAGAGACAAATGTGACTTCCAGTAGGGCCACACGTTACATGATTGAGGCAATGAAAAATGTTTTACACATTTCTGATAATACGAGTACCACCAAAAAGGGGTATTATGTTCGGTGAGGAAAAACTACCTGTAGTGTTCCTGAATCTGAGAAATTAAATGAGGTGTGTGATGATGCGTGGTTTTCCCCCGATAACTGATAATTTCTAAAATGTTATTGGCATTATATCCTTTCCCGCCAGAGGTTAGGGTGCGTTGGGAAACACCCCCTAGGGTGGATAAAGCGCTCACACGCTTGTAAGGGCTCTACCCTCTCCTGAGATGGCCGCCCTTAAGGATCCTGCTGATAGAAAGCAGGAGGGTATCCTAAAATGTATTTACACACATACTGGTGTTATACTGCGACCAGCAATCGCCTCAGCCTGGATGTGCAGTGCTGGGTTGGCGTGGTCGGATTCCCTGACTGAAAATATTGATACCCTAGATAGGGACAGTATATTTTGCCTATAGAGCATTTAAAAGATGCATTTCTATATATGCGTGATGCACAGCGGAATATTTGCCGACTGGCATCAAGTCTAAGTGCGTTGTCCATTTCTACCAGTAGAGGGTTATGGACACGTCAGTGGTCAGGTGATGCGTATTCCAAACGGCATTTGGAAGTATTGCCTTAATAAGGGGAGGAGTTATTTGGGGTCGGTCTTTCAGACCTGGTGGCCACGGCAACAGCTGGGAAATCCACGTTTGTACCCCAGGTCGCCTCTCAACATGAGAAGACGCCGTATTATCAGGCGCAGTCTTTTCGTGGACAAGCGGGCAAAATGTTCCTCATTTCTGCCCCGTGACAGAGGGAGAGGAAAAAGGCTGCAGAAATCAGCCAGTTCCCAGGAACAGAAACCCTCTCCCGCCTCTGCCAAGCCCTCAGTATGACGCTGGGGCTTTACAAGCAGAATCAGGCACGGTGGGGGGCCCGTCTCAATGAATTTCAGCGCGCAGTGGGCTCACTCGCAAGTAGACCCCTGGATCCTTCAGGTGATATCTCAGGGGTACAAATTAGAATTCGAGACGTCTCCCCCTCGCCGTTTTCCTAAAGTCGGCTTTACCGATGTCTCCTTCTGACAGGGAGACAGTTTTGGAAGCCATTCACAAGCTGTATTCCCAGCAGGTGATAATCAAGGTACCCCTCCTGCAACAGGGAACGGGGTATTATTCCACACTGTTGTGGTACCGAAGCCGGACGGCTCGGTGAGACCGATTCTAAATCTAAAATCTTTGAACACTTACATACAGAGGTTCAAATTCAAGATTGAGTCACTCAGAGCAGTGATTGCGAACCTGGAAGAATGTCTCGGGACATCAAGGATGCTTACCTTCATGTCAAAATTTACCCTTCTCACCAAGGGTACCTCAGGTTTATGGTACAGAACTGTCACTATCAGTTCAGACGCTGCCGTATGGATGGTCCACGGCACCCCGGGTCTTTACCAAGGTAATGGCCGAAATGATGATATTCCTTCGAAGGAAGGGAATTTTAGTTATCCCTTACTTGGACGATTCCCTGATAAGGGTAAGATCCAGGGAACAGTTGGATGTCGGTGTAGCACTATCTCAGGTAGTGTTGCGGCAGCACGATTGGATTCTCAATATTCCAAAATCGCAGCTGGTTCCGACTACTTGTCTTCTGTTCCTAGGGATGATCCTGGACACAGTCTAGAAAAAGGTGTTTCTCCCGGAGGGGAAAGCCAGGGAGTTATCCGAGCTAGTCAGGAACCGCCTAAAACCGAGCCAAGTCTCAGTGCATCAATGCACAAGGGTTCTGGGTAAAATGGTGGCTTCCTACGAAGCAATCCCATTCGGCAGATTCCACGCAAGAACTTTCCAGTGGGACCTGCTGGACAAATGGTCCGGGTCGCATCTTCAGATGCATCAGCGGATAACCCTGTCACCAAGGACAAGGGTGTCCCTCCTGTGGTGGTTGCAGAGTGCTCATCTTCTAGAGGGCCGCAGATTCGGCATTCAGGACTGGGTCCTGGTGACCACGGATGCCAGCCTGCGAGACTGGGGAGCAGTCACACAGGGAAGGAATATCCAGGGCTTATGGTCAAGCCTGGAGACATCACTTCACATAAATATCCTGAAGCTAAGGGCCATTTACAATGCTCTAAGCTTAGCAAGACCTCTGCTTCAAGGTCAGCCGGTGTTGATCCAGTCGGACAACATCACGGCAGTCACCCACGTAAACAGACAGGGTGGCACAAGAAGCAGGAGGGCAATGGCAGAAGCTGCAAGGATTCTTCGCTGGGCGGAAAATCATGTGATAGCACTGTCAGCAGTATTCATTCCGGGAGTGGACAACTGGGAAGCAGACTTCCTCAGCACGACCTCCACCCGGGAGAGTGGGGACTTCACCCAGAAGTCTTCCACATGATTATAAACCGTTGGGAAAAACTCGACAGGTATTGCGCCAGGTCAAGGGACCCTCAGGCAATAGCTGTAGACGCTCTGGTAACACCGTGGGTGTACCAGTCAGTGTATGTGTTCCCTCCTCTGCCTCTCATACCCAAGGTACTGAGATTGATAAGATGGAGAGGAGTAAGCACTATATTCGTGGCTCCGGATTGGCCAAGAAGGACTTGGTAACCGGAACTTCAAGAGATGCTCACGGAGGATCCGTGGCCTCTACCTCTAAGAAGGGACCTGCTCCAACAAGGACCCTGTCTGTTCCAAGACTTACCGCGGCTGCGTTTGACGGCATGGCGGTTGAACGCCGGATCCTGAAGGAAAAAGGCATTCCGGATGAAGTCATCCCTATCCTGATCAAAGCCAGGAAGGATGTAACCGCAAAACATTATCACCGCATTTGGCGAAAATATGTTGCGTGGTGCGAGGCCAGTAAGGCCCGACGGAGGCAATTCAACTGGGTCGATTCCTACATTTCCTGCAAACAGGAGTGTCTATGGGCCTGAAATTGGGGTCCATTAAGGTTCAAATTTCGGCCCTGTCAATTTTCTTCCAAAAAGAACTAGCTTCAGTCCCTGAAGTTCAGACGTTTGTAAAAGGGGTACTGCATATACAGCCTCCTTTTGTGCCTCCAGTGGCACTTTGGGATCTCAATGTAGTTTTTTGGGTTCCAAAAGTCACATTGGTTTGAACCACTTAAATCTGTGGAGTTAAAATATCTCACATGGAAAGTGGTCATGCTGTTGGCCCTGGCCTGGGCCAGGCGCGTGTCAGAATTGGCGGCTTTATCCTGTAAAAGCCCTTATCTGATTTTCCATTCGGACAGGGCGGAATTGAGGACTCGTCCTCAGTTTCTCCCTAAGGTGGTTTCAGCGTTTCACCTGAACCAACCTATTGTGGTGCCTGCGGCTACTAGGGACTTGGAGGACTCCAAGTTGCTAGACGTTGTCAGGGCCCTGAAAATATATGTTTCCAGGACGGCTGGAGTCAGAAAATCTGACTCGCTGTTTATCCTGTATGCACCCAACAAGCTGGGTGCTCCTGCTTCTAAGCAGACTATTGCTCGTTGGATCTGTAGTACAATTCAGCTTGCACATTCTGTGGCAGGCCTGCCACAGCCAAAAATCTGTAAATGCCCACTCCACAAGGAAGGTGGGCTCATCTTGGGCGGCTGCCCGAGGGGTCTCGGCTTTACAACTTTGCCGAGCAGCTACTTGGTCAGGAGCAAATACGTTTGTAAAATTCTACAAAATTGATACCCTGGCTGAGGAGGACCTGGAGTTCTCTCAATTGGTGCTGCAGAGTCATCCGCACTCTCCCGCCCGTTTGGGAGCTTTGGTATAATCCCCATGGTCCTTACGGAGTCCCCAGCATCCACTTAGGACGTTAGAGAAAATAAGAATTTACTTACCGATAATTCTATTTCTCGTAGTCCGTAGTGGATGCTGGGCGCCCATCCCAAGTGCGGATTGTCTGCAATACTGGTACATAGTTATTGTTACCAAAAAATCGGGTTATTGCTGTAGTGAGCCATCTTTTCTAGACGCTCCTCTGTTATCATGCTGTTAACTGGGTTCAGATCACGAGTTGTACGGTGTGATTGGTGTGGCTGGTATGAGTCTTACCCGGGATTCAAAATCCTTCCTTATTGTGTACGCTCGTCCGGGCACAGTATCCTAACTGAGGCTTGGAGGAGGGTCATAGGGGGAGGAGCCAGTGCACACCAGATAGTCCTAAAGCTTTCTTTAGATGTGCCCAGTCTCCTGCGGAGCCGCTATTCCCCATGGTCCTTACGGAGTCCCCAGCATCCACTACGGACTACGAGAAATAGAATTATCGGTAAGTAAATTCTTATTTTTTTCTCCCTCACCCACTTGTAACCCTGCTATCGTTTTTTTTCCCGGTAATACGCATGCTCACCAATCTGGTGAAACCATCATTGCTTAGCTCCTAGCATGGAAATGGTCTGATAAGTGCTCTTGTATCTATCTATCTATCTATCTATCTATCTATCTATCTATCTATCTATCTATCTATCTATCTATCTATCTATCTATCTTTCTACTGTGTGCATAGGATTAATTAGAATATCGCAGAAAATCGGTGGCATTACAGAAGCATGACCTTTATTATTCCAGAAGCTATATTTCAGGCTTGTTTGTGTCTTTATCAATCTAGGAATAACAACACCAACTATATATATATATATATATATATATATATATATATATATATATATATATATATATATATATATATATATGCAAAATCTCAGTGAAAAAAACATCCAGTGTGAAGTAATTGTGCATATAATTAACATCTAAGATGTGAAAACTTCTAAAAATAAATAAATCTCATAAGAAATTTAGAATATGCACTGAAAGTACTGCAAAGGTACAAATATGCAGCGCAGAATAACACCCATTTCTAGAATGATGGTCTTTTCACCCTTTACTAACACGTAGATGTGCAGTATTTGACCAGCTCAAAAACTTGTAATTCTGTCACTGGATGATCTTTGTAAACCACTATTTTTGTTTTACTTACTTTTATTTTTTTATTTTTTTTTAAATCTTCCTTTTGGGGCACACTGGCAACAGTGGGTTGTAGTGGTGGACCCAGGAGTTTACATTTTACAGTGTGTCCATACCCTGCACTTGCCAGAAGTGCACAATGGTTAATGTGCCTCAGGTTTTGTATTTTTTTAGTTACTATAAGAGGAAGAGGGTGCTGGAGATGGGGTCACCCCAATAGGGACTGAAGTGGCATAAGTTTGTCCTCATGGTTGGCCCTATCTTGGGACTGGACCATGTTAGGGAGGTGTTTCTCTTCACTATTCTCCACCTACTTTTTTTCTGTGAAGAACATGCCAGGAGCATTAACCATTTAGCTACAGTACCTTTCTGTACAAGGACTAATGTTGGTTTCCTGAGTGGTTCTCAGATTTACTGAACTTCTCGGGCTGTTTTACAGGTGTACTTTTCTGATTGTGTTCTGTTATTGTCCTATGGCAGTTTTGTATTGTTTGTGCTTTATCCTGGAGGGCTGAAATGTGTGAAAAGTGACCCATTTGCGTGCCCAAACAGCACTTTTAGAGTCGAGCCCATCACTGTAGTTGGCTTTTATGTGGCTAAACTGGGCATGTCTGCGTGCTATCGGCACAATAAGAACAAACAATTGAATATCGTTCCCCCGATATACTGTAACTTTAGATCTGATTTGAGAACAGGTGCGATAAACAATTGATTCGCCCCCTATGAGTTCAAGGTCTCTTCCTAGTGAGAATCCAGCATGGTGGCCTCCAGTTGTGGTTGATGTTCTAGAAGGCAGATGTGAAGCCTGAAGATTCTGTAAATGCTTCCTAGATATGGTCATTTTGCAGGGCTCGGGGGACTTTGACATAGAGGTTATAGACATTTGTCCTTTCTCTTTCATCCACTAGGGGACACTGGAGTCCTATACAGTAGGGGTGTGAAGCCTTGAACCGGAGGTGTGGCACAATCTTAAATTAGCATTGTCTGCACAGCCGGCTCCTCCCCCTTCACATCCCTCCTCCCTCAGTTTGAAAAATTGTGCTGGAGGCACAATACGTGGAGCAACTGAGCTCCTGACTAAAAATCTAAAAGGGGCTGCGTAACCCTAATAAAGGGGGGACAAAGCTACCTGATTTCAGAGAGACAAAGATCCCTATTGAAGGGACCTGCATCTCTCCACAGGAGATCCTCCAAAATAGTGAGTACTGGTCGTATAAGCTTAGGCTAGGGTCTTCCAGTAGTAAAAGTTTATTTTTTTTTCTCTCTCTCTCTCTCTCTCTCTCTTTTATAGCTTTGGCTGTAATTACTGTTTTGAATAACTCCCCTGATTAGTCTTTATCAAGGGAAGGGCAGAGCGACGGTTGCCGGCGCGTGGGAGCCTTAGTGCGGCGCGGGACTCATCCTGTCTTCCCTGTAAGCAGGGGGGGACGGCAAAGCGGCAAGTACAAGACCCACGGCCGGAGCGTAGCACAGGCGCCGCTACGGGAGACGGACCCGTCGCGCGCGCCAGCCGGCGGCTCCAGGGCGCGCTGCACACTACAGAGACCCACGGAGAGCACAGGCGCCGCTACGGGAGACGGACCCGTCGCGCGCGCCAGCCGGCGGGTCCGGAGCGCGCTGTATAGCGGCCAGAGGGGGAAACCAGTTAATGCACTTAAATGTTAAATAACAGTGCGGCAGGCCACATTTTTTTTTATAGGAACTTACATTAGTGGGGGCCATGTTTTTTCGTTTTGGCACCAGGCTGAGGTGAGGGATGGGTCCTCCCCCCTCCCCCACCAGTAGTGTACATAGGGGAAAGTTTATTAATAAAGGAATTAACTCCCCCTGCTGCACGGCCTGGATAGTGCATGCATTAAGATAGTAGAGAGAGTTAGGCAACAGCTCCCTCTGCTGGTGTAATGTATATAGACAATATATGAGGATCTCCTGAAAAGTAATCAAACTTTACAAATTATATTTTCAAGGGACGTCTGTTTCAAAGATCCCGGAGAAAATACACGGAAGCAAGCCAACTCTAACATTGTAGCTGATTTACAGTTGGGGTGTGTGGGTTGCGAGTCGGCTGGTGTTTTATTGGTTATTTTTTTTGGCCTGTTCCTTTTATAGAGAAAAAGGGGACAGGTAATTCCAGCCGGATCCAATACCTTCGCTTCCGTCATCTCCCAGTCTTTCTCTTCCTAGTTTAAAGGGTGAAAGCGCTGCGTAATACCCTGGTAAGGGGTTTTTAAAAAATAAAAACATGTCTAAGGCTACCAAGACCTCAAAGACCTGCTATGTTTGTACGAAATGTAACAAGAAGAGCACGCGGGTTGGCAGCTCCGGGGTGTGCGACTCCTGCTTAGACAAGGACGCTCCACCTGGGAGCAGTGCTCTGGCTAGAGCATGGGAAAACAACCTTGCTAATAGAATCTCCAAGGAAATGGCAGAATCCCGCAAACAGCAATCGGAATGGGCTGCGGAATTCTCAAAGACAATGGAGGAATTTCTCATCAAGTTAACGCCGCCCGCACACGCTGAGACGACTGTGCGCAAGGCTGTTAAAAGAACTCTTCCTATTATACCAGAATCTGAGGAGGAAGAGGGTTTTCTTCTGGATACGGAAGAAGGTGAGTTAATTGAACCTAACCTAGATGCCGATTTTCCTGAAGAAGACTTGGCGATCTCGGGTCTGGATTCCTTAATTGACGCGGTAAAGGACATCCTAAGCTTTAAGGAAGAGGAAGTCCGGGAGCCGGAAGATTTCGATTTGTTTGAATCCCAGAAGCCGCGTTCAGCAGCGTTCCCCATTCCTAAATCCCTCCAATCTCAGATGGAGGAGGCTTGGAAACAACCTGACAAACGTTTTCAATTTCCAAAACGTTTTCAGGTAACTTACCCCCTACCTAAAGGTGTAATGGACAGGTGGGAGTCTCCGCCGGTAGTGGATGCTTCACTAGGAAGATTGTCAAAGAAGACAATCTTGCCAATTCCTAACGTAACTACTTTAAAGGATGCGTCCGACCGTAAAGTTGACACTGCGTTAAAATCAATGTTTGTAGCAGCAGCTACAGCGCAGAGACCTGCGATCGTCTGTGCTTGGGTCAACAAGGCCATGGGTGCATGGTCCGGCCGTATTGTACAAGCTATTGAGGAGGAAAATAGCTTAGAAGAGATTACACAGCTGGCGGAACACATTCGAGAATCTGTTTCATACTTGTGTCAAGCTTCTAAGGATATTAGCAGAATAGCATCGCGCATATCTGCATCGGCCATATCGGCTAGAAGGATTTTATGGCTCAGAGAATGGCAAGGTGACTGACACCAAGAAGGCGGTAGAATCCATTCCATTTGGGGGTGAAATGCTGTTCGGACCAGAGTTGGACAAGTGGATTTCGCAGGCTACAGCGGGGAAGTCCACTTTTCTGCCTACTCCTTATACGAGAACCGCTCCACAAACTAGGAGAGGTTATTCGGGACCATAGTTTACTTCATTTAGATCACAGTCCTTTTGAGCCCGAGGTAGGGGTTTCGGTACACAAGCACGCGGGGGCAGAGGTAGAGGCCGCTCGCAAGCAGCAACCAGAAAGCAGGATAAACCTGCTGACAAGACCGTGGCATGACGGCCTCCCAGCTCACCTGGGGTCCCCCTTGGTGGGCGGCCGACTGGAAGGTTTTCAGGACCTCTGGGCCAAAACCTCACCAGAGCTTTGGGTGAACAACTTAATCTCTCAGGGATACAAACTGGAATTTCAACAGAGGCCTCACAGTCAGTTTTTTACAACCGGATTGCCTCAGAGCCCTCAAAAAGCAAGGGCACTACGGGCAGCAATTCAAAAATTACTACAAGCAGAGGTCATTATTCCGGTTCCTGCTTCTCAGAGAGGAACGGGGTTCTATTCCAATCTTTTTGTCGTGCCAAAACCAGACGGGACGGTCAGACCAATACTCAATTTAAAAGTTTTCAACCAGTTTTTAAGAGTCTACAGATTCAAGATGGAATCAATCCAATCAGTCATTGCAGGCTTAGAACCAAGCGAGTTCATGGTATCCATGGACATAAAGGATGCATATCTGCATATCCCAATCTGGACTCCTCACCAGGCTTACTTACGGTTCGCACTGGTGGCGGAGCACTACCAATTCCGGGCCTTGCCGTTCGGTCTAGCGTCAGCCCCAAGAATTTTCACAAAGATCATGGCGATCATGGTGGCAGGACTGAGACTGTTGGGTGTCACGATTATACCTTATCTGGACGATTTACTGATCAAAGCTCCATCTCAGAATCGACTGCTCAAGGATGTTCAGACATCACATCAATTTCTAATTCAACATGGATGGATTGTCAATTTCCAAAAGTCCAACCTCATACCGACTCAGCGGATTCAATTCCTCGGTCTCATCTTGGACACGGTCCTATTACGTGTGTTCCTACCAGAGAACAAGGTACAGGACCTACAGAGATTAGTGACTCAGGTACTGAGGACGCAAACGGTTTCTCTGCACCTCTGTGTGCAACTTCTCGGGAAGATGGTGGCGTCGTTCGAAGCTCTCCAGTACGGCAGACTTCATTCCCGACCATTCCAAATGAACCTCATTGCTCAGGGAGCAGGCTCGCACTGGCTTCTCCATCGGAGAATTCGACTTCAACCACAAGTACGGGTCTCCTTGATATGGTGGTCGTTACACAAGAACCTTACAGCCGGCAAGAAATGCGGCATTTGGGATTGGAAGATCTTGACGACGGACGCCAGTCTCAGAGGTTGGGGAGCCGTCCTAGACGACCATCAGTTTCAGGGACGGTGGACGCTACAGGAAAGCAAATTACCCATAAATATCCTCGAACTAAGAGCAGTCTACAATGCCCTTCTCTTAGTAGAAGACCTAGTCATGAATCAAAACATCAGGATTCAGTCAGACAATGTCACGACGACGGCTTACATAAACCGTCAAGGAGGAACAAAGAGCAGGATGGCGTTAAAGGAGGCCACAAAGATCTTGTTGTGGACAGAAAGAAGAGACCTCATTCTCTCCGCAATGTTCATTCCAGGTGTGGAGAACTGGGAAGCAGATTACCTCAGTCGCCAGGACATGCGTGGTGCCTTCATCCACGGATTTTCAACATGATTGTGAGAAGATGGGGTCTGCCTCAGGTGGACCTAATGGCGTCTCGACAAAACCATCAGCTGCCCAGATACGTGTCAAGGACGCGAGATCCAGAGGCAGAAGGAGTGGACGCATTAACACTTCCGTGGTGTTATAGGAGGGTTTACATATTTCCACCATTCCCACTCATACCCAGGGTTCTGAAAAGAGTAAAGCGGGAACGAATGTGGGTCATTCTAATCGCACCTGATTGGCCCCGCAGGAGTTGGTACACCGACCTGCGAGGGTTACTTGCGGAAGATCCTTGTAGGTTACCTCAGAGAGAGGACCTGCTATCTCAGGAACCGTTCCTACACCGCGACCTAAACAGGCTGCGTTTGACGGCGTGGCTATTGAAACCCGGATCTTAAGAAACGGAGGGATCCCACGAACGGCCATTCCTACAATGATTGCCGCTAGGAAGGCGGTCACAGCCAGGCACTGCTACAGGATTTGGAGACGGTACATGGCTTGGTGTCGGGAACGGGGATGGAATTCATCTAACTTCCATTTATCGCGACTTCTACTTTTTCCTTCAAGCCGGTCTAGAGGGAGGACTCAGATTGGGCTCTTTGAAGGTTCAGATTTCGGCTCTCTCCATCCTTTTTCAACAGCGGCTAGCATCCTTGCCAGAGATTCAAACCTTTTTACAGGGGGTTCTGAGGATTCAACCCCCTTTTCGTCCTCCCACGGCACCATGGGACTTAGGTTTGGTGTTAGAATATTTGCAGTCACCGACTTTTGAGCCGTTGACAAGTACAGACCTGAAATATCTTTCTTGGAAGGTCACGTTATTACTTGCCTTGGCTTCGGCTAGGCGGGTTTCTGAATTGGGAGCCTTATCCTGTAAGAGTCCTTTCTTAGTTTTTCATGAGGATAGGGCGGAACTCCGTACAAGAGCAGACTTCCTTCCGAAGGTGGTGTCGAGGTTTCATGTAAACCAGCCAATAGTGGTCCCATCTTTCCAGGGTCTCACAGATGAGGACGTGTCATTGGATGTTGTCCGAGCTTTACGAGTATACGTACAGGTTACGTCATCTTTCAGAAAGTCGGACCATTTGTTTGTTCTTTATGATGGGCCAAAGAAGGGTTGGCCGGCCTCTAAGCAGACTTTGTCCAGATAGATTAGACTTGCCATTCGGCAGGCTTATATTTCCTGTGGAAAACAGGTTCCGGTTCAGACGGGTGCTCATACTACCCGATCAGTGGGTGCCTCGTGGGCGGCTGCCAGGGGTGCTTCCACTACTCAACTTTGCAGAGCGGCGACGTGGTCTTCAGCCCACACGTTCGCAAGATTTTACAAGTTTGATACTTTTGCGTCCGGAGAGTCTAAGTTCGGACGTTTAGTTTTGCAGGCCACCGACAGCACTCCCTCCCTGGGGGAAAACTTGGGGACGTCCCCTACTGTATAGGACTCCAGTGTCCCCTAGTGGATGAAAGAGAAAAGAGGATTTTGGTACTTACCGATAAATCCATTTCTCTGAATCCTCTAGGGGACACTGGACGCCCGCCTCGGTGCTGTCAACCTGCTGTGTTCAAAGTTCTTGTTTTTAATCAGTTCGTGCAAATAGCGTTCGTTATTCGGTTAAGAGTTCTTGGCCGCTGTTTGATATGTTGTACGGTTCGGTTCCTCGCCATGGGCTATAGTGTCATGTCCTATTCTCTCAGTCACATTTTTTCAAACTGAGGGAGGAGGGATGTGAAGGGGGAGGAGCCTGCTGTGCAGACAATGCTAATTTAAGATTGTGCCACACCTCCGGTTCAAGGCTTCACACCCCTACTGTATAGGACTCCAGTGTCCCCTAGAGCAGGCATTTTCAACCGGTGTGCCGCGGCACACTAGTGTGCCGTGACTGGTTGTAAGGTGTGCCGCGGAGCTAGAACCGCTGCCGTACCTTCAAAACAAACTGTGAGCCCAGGCAGCAGCAGCACTGGGATCCTCTGGGAGGCACAGACTCAAGCGCGCATGGGCCGTGACCTATGCCATGGAGATGCAGCAGTGACATCATAGGTCACGCCCGCCGCATCATCGGTCATTCCACAAGCCAGGCAGCCCACCCGCATCCACACCTACCCTCCCTCCTGCCCGCCACGCTCCCGCATCCACTTCTGCCCTTCCTCCTGCCCGCGACCCTCCCGCATCCGCACCAGCCGCCCGCATGCAGGCACCCACAGATGTCCGCCTGCTGCTCAGTGCTCACAGCACTGTATGCAACCCCCCGCCATTGAGGGACAGACAAGGAGGAGGACAGATGACGGTAGGGGCTAATATTTGTGGGGAATAAAGTATGGGGGACCAATGTAACTTATGTGGGGGGCACTGTAACTTATTTGGGGAGGAATATATTGTATGTAGGGAGCAATGTAATTTATGTGGGGAGCAAAATGGTTTATGTAGGGTGCAATGTGATTGTTTTTTGTATGGGGAATAATGTAATCGTTTTTTTCTGTGGAGGCCAATGTCTGTGTGTGTGTGTGTGGGGGGGGAGGCTTTTTGTTTTACTGTGGGGGGCCAACGTCTTTGTTTTTTTCCCCGTGGGGGACTGATGGTGTGCCTTGGCAATTTAAAAATATTGTTCGGTGTGCCACGAGTTAAAAAAGGTTGAAAATCACTGCCCTAGAGGATTCAGAGAAATGGATTTATCGGTAAGTACCAAAATCCTCTTTTTGCATAAAGGATCAGGCCATTTGTGGTCAATGCTCTGTTCATAGAAGAGATCATCATACAGCCAGACAGACTTGGACAGTACAAATCCCAGCTTCATAGAAACCTGAGAAGCAATAAGAATTATCGGCATCAGCCCAACCAGGTTTTTGTGTGGTGGTAGCCTTTCATCTTTTCTTTTGGGACCAGTGGTTGGATTCTACCGCAGATGTTTGGGTAAGAAGTATTGTGATTCAGGGATATTTGTAGCTCCTGCTGGGTTTCACTTTCAGACAGTTTTTCTCATCAGGTCTTACTGGAGGCATCTTGCTCTGAGGGAAGATTCTTTACTCGCTTTACATCATTGGTGGTAGTACCAGACAGACAATAGGTTAGGGTTTTATTTCAATCTGTTTGTGATGCATAATCCAAATTGGTCTTTGCTACATTTTTTTAATTATTTGAACACCCAGTACATTGTGGGCAGAATCAAGATGGAGCAAAGTGAGTTCATGGCATCTATGGACCTCAGTGTAGCGCTCTAAAATGTGAACCAGCAGGCTGCTACTGTTCCAGTTAAGAGTGTTGTAGCCCTTAAGAACTGTAGAGGTAGGAAAATCTAACCTATTCTAAACTCTTAATGTAGCGACCGGTGGCAAAGACCACTTCAGCTTGGGTCAATAAGTTGGAAGAATTGTCAGAGCAACTCTTAAAGCAGATTAAATTAGCCTGGTGTTTCGCGCTTGGACCTAATACGCATTTTTCACATGATATTTTAGTAAATAAATCTGAACCCTCCATGCGTTTCTTTTGCAAAAAGTATCTGGATATGGGTTTTATAGGGACTAAAGTTTTATCTTCCTTATGCCAGTTGTCTTTTAATTTATAAAGCTCTGCATTTGAATATTTAATCTTTATATAAATTCATTGATGTTGGATGGAGGTGCATATATTCTCATAACCTGCATAATTTTCAACTTTTTATTTTAAGATGTACAAGCACTCCAACAACAAGACCATGACTAGTGGTGCAATAGCAGCAATGCTCTCAACAATACTCTACTCAAGACGATTCTTTCCTTACTATGTATATAATATCATTGGAGGCCTTGATGAAGAAGGTAAGCTTCTACATTTCACATTCTAGTAACTAAGTCTTTGTATAAGCAGCACATGTGTTGTGTGCGGAACGAGGCACCTTAGAAACATGGCGAGCGAAGCAGTACACTAATTGGAATTCCACGTGCTTGAAAGAAAAATTGGAACACCCCCCAAAAATATGAATAACCCATATCGACCTTCTTACGTTGACCTTTTGAACGTGTCAGACTGCTGACCTATTATACCATAACTGTATGCAATACTGGTGTGTGTATATAATAATAAAATTATATATATATATATATATATATATATATATATATATATAATATAGCTATAGCAGTGGAAATAAGTGCGGCACTGGGAGTCTTGGAAATAATGGTGAAAAAATCGTGACTTTATTGCATCAACGTTTTGGGTACGCAGCCCTGAAACGTTGATGCAATAAAGACACGATTTTTTCACCTTTATCTCCAAGACTCCCAGTGCCGCACTTATTTCCACTGCTGTCTATGGGACCCAGATCCTAGGAGGTGAGGGCACGGGAGCACAGCAGTGATACGCTGGGGAGCGTGAGGAGTGCCGGGTCTTCTGCACTATATATATATATATATATATATATATATATATATATATATATATATATATATATATATATATATATATATATATATATATATATATATATATATTTTTGTGTGTGCATCTATAATACGCGCACACCCCTTGTGGCGCAAAGTCAATAACAATCACTGAAAAATTATGTTCAAAATGTGTCATTGTAAGTGATGACAGTCTTCAGTAAAATGCCTAGTAAGTTTCCATGTGCACAGTGTAGTAGCAAGTCTTGTATAAATCACATTGAGATCCAAACTATTTTACAAAAAATATAAAAAAAACACAATGGTGTCTCCATAAGTGATGCGTGTAGTATAAAAAGTGGCACTGTACCAAATGTAAAATATAAACAGTTGTGTATATGATAACCAAGTTTTCCATGTCAATCATTAATCGATAATACTTTTGATTTTTGTCAATACTTACAAGTTTTTTATTGTATGTCACTTGTTTTGTGACTTTTTCAAACTGCAAAACGTTGTAGCCTTATGGCTATTGTATTCCTTCTTACATATTGTATGTGATATACTTCTCTACTGTACATTCTCTCATTGCATATGCTCCAATAAAAAAAAAAGTACAGTTTATCTGAAATTAAACATGACATGACTCCTCAGATATGACTCGGAAGAAAATTCTTCTTTCATTTAGAACACCATGTAAAAAAAAAAAGACAAAGAAGCTCATATTGTAATCTTGTTACACGTGTGATCAGTAGACTTAAACAGGGAACTTCCTGTACATCAGAGAAAATGACCAATTTTATTACTACATCTGTTTTGGATAAGAGTCTGTGATAAGATGACACAGGCTCCTCCTATTGCAGTAATTGGTGTAAATCAAAGAGTAAAATAGTGCAAATTATCTGCATAGCTAAGTAAATAGATACTGTGCTTATTTTCACCTTACATCAAGAAAGATCTATGAAAATGGACACTTTTCCATAGTGTAGTATATTTCATAAAGATTTAGGGGGGAATTCTATTAGCCCAATAATTTACCAGGTGGTAAAAATGGTCTCAGGCTTTAATGCCCAGTGCAATTCAGTTAGCACCCCCTTTTCTCTCCTGGTACATTAACTGTTAACGTGCGTTAACGCATAGAATGCAGGATCCATGTTCCTGGACCTATGTGCTAACGTGGCTGTAGAACCCCCAAAAAGTGCCATTTATCTGGGATTTATTTTTGAGCCTGCTCAAGCTCAAAACAAATACCTGTAAACAGCCTGCGGGCTGCCTTCGGGGCATTGAATTACCCCCTTGTTCAGTGCTAAATTTTTATATATAGTTATGATGTAAGGATAGTCCAAATTCCAATAAGTCCCAGATATCCAGGGATTTCCATTCATTGTGCTATTAAAAAAAAAAAAACTTTTTAAAGCACACAGGTGCGTTGGGTCAGGGCACGTATTTTAGGGAGTGCAGCCCTCCTTCAGTTAGTATATGTTTTTACTTTTATCTTCAGGTTTTTTTTTTTCCCTTTATTGGAAGATCTGCACGCTGCCTATAACCGCACATGGCTTTAGTACAGTGGCTGCATGGAGCTTTCCCTGCTGCTGGAGACTAGCTTGCCGAGCGGGAGCCTGGCACTGTTAGAGGGTACTGGGCGTTCAGTGCTGTCCTGAATGGCAGTGCCATCTCTCTGGGTTTTGTAAGGGCAGCATCATATATGGAAGTGCTCCCTGTACAGGCTCTTCTCTAGGGGAGAGAAAAGCACTTAACTTAGGAGACTGAAGCCACAGGGTGGGGTGGGGGTGCATCATGTCAGTGATGGCGCGCTTACTACGCAAACAAGAAGTCGTGATCATACCTTACTTAGACGACCTACTTGTGAATGCCGATTCAGCTTTGCAGTTAGGACAGCAGTTACATCGCACAGTTCATGTACTTCAAGATAATGGGTGGTTACTGAACTTCGAAAAGTCACAGCAACTCCTTGTCAGTGCCTTCAGTTATTGGGGGAGGTCTTCGACACTTCTCTCTAGAGGGTTTTCTTGCCACAGTCCGAAAGCACTGTCCCTGCAGTCAAGTCGGTACTGTCGGCACCTCTTCTGTCGATCATGTTGTGTATGAAGCTGTTGGGCACAATGGTCTCCCACTTTTGAGACCATTCATTATGCTAGGTTTCATTTGCTGGAATTCCAGTGGTAAATTCTTCAGAATTGGACGGGATGCTCAGCATCCCTCTCGATTCTGATGCTGTCAAGCACTCGTTAATCTCTACAATGGTGACTTGTTTCTGATCATCTCCTCCCAGGATCGATCCTTTGCAGATCCTTTTTACAGATTGGTGCATTGTGGCCACAGAGTCTTCTCTTTTGGGGTGCCGTAACATTACACCTTGAGCTCCAGAGACTTTGGTCACCGCTAAGGCGTCTCAGCCTATCAACATACTCGAGCTCAGAGCCATCTTTGTAGCTCTCTTGAAAGCTTAGTCCATTATGGCTGACCAGTTCGTATTCAACGCCATGGCGGTGACATAGCAATCATCAAGGAGGCACAAACAGCGCAGCAGCAATGGCAGCGTTATCAACATTGCTTTCCAATTGTCTGCACCAAGGATGAACAGTCTTCCTCAGCGGGACAACATTTCTTCTGGAGGTGTTGTCTCTCAATTTGGAGGTCTTCCAACAGTTAGTTTGGAAGTGGGGTCTTCCGCAAGTGGATCTCAAGGACTCTCGGCACAATTACAAGGTTCAATGCTTTTGTGCAAGATACAGGGACCCGCTGGCTTTTGCTGTGGAAACCATGACTGTTCTGTGGCACTTTCGTGTAGCCTGTTTCCTCCGCCTCAATGTTGCCATAGGTTCTCAAGCGTATCAAAAGTGCTCCTGACTGGCCACACAGGTTGTAGTAGGCTAACCTACTCAAAATGTCAGCGGGTCCTGTGTGGAGTCTTCCTGTTTGTCCAGACCTGCTGCAACAAGGACAGTTTCTGCATGAGGACAGAGCTTTTAAAAGCTAAAGGATTCTCTCCCTCTAGTCCTCGCTATGCTATGAGCCCAGAAACTTTTCAGAGTGTGGAAGACCTACATCTCGTGGTGTGAACACAGACTTGTTCCTATGTTCAGGTTTCATCTAACGGTTTTTGGCTTTCCTCTAGGGGGGTTTGGACACGGATTTAAACCTTCGCTCTTTGAAAGTCAAGATATTGTCCCCATCCATTTTCTTCCAAAGGCGTTTGGCGCTCCTTCCAGTGGTCCGAATCTTTTTACTGGGTGTGGTGTGTATTCACCCACTGTTTCATCCGCCGGTAATGCTGTGGGATCTTAATCTGATCCTATTGGCTCTCAATTGAACCTTTTTTAGAGTTGGCGGATCTTCAGTTCCGTACTTGGAAACCTGCTGAGCTGAGGAAATGGCCATCAAGAAGACCAGTTTCCAAGCTAGGGGCTTTGTCTTGCAAGCACCCGTTCTAGTCTTCCATAAGCATAGAACGTTTCTCTAAATGGTTCCTACGTTTCAGCTTTTCACTTAACCAGGAAATTGTCTTTCCGGTTTAACCTCCATTGGCCGCTTCTCGGGACTGAGATGATCTGGCTCTGCTGGACTTATGGTGCCCATACACTTGTGAGATAATCGGTGCAAACCTTTAATTTCGACCGGATCTGTTAGAGAAATCGAAGGGTTGTATGCACATTTTAGGTACCTTGCAACACGATGCGCAGGCACGCCGGTCGAATCTTGCGTCTCAAGATAGTATGTGCTGCACTTAATATTTATCAAATCGCAGTGCGATCACGTGTTTTTAAAAACATATGCAATATATCGCACTACGATGAACACCCACTGGGAGCGGACGGAGGCCGCTCCCACTCGGCGGTGACGTGCCCATCACGTGATTACCATGCGATCTATCGCATGATCTCATGGTAATCACTTTGGCAGTTCATCGCACCTGAACTACCGGTGCAATGCCCCGCGATGTCACGTCGCAGAGCATCGCACAAGTGTAGGGGCACCATTAGTTCGAGCTCTGCAGATTTACTTGGACAAGACTTTTGCTGTTTGGCATACTGGTTCTTTTCTCGTCCATTACGTGCACAAACTTGGTTGGCCATTTTTGAAGCAGACCATTGCGTGTTGTATCCGCTCAGTCATCACTCGTGCCTATTCTACTGCAGGGCAACTGGCACCAGACCAGGTGTCTGCACATTCCACTACGGCGGTGGTGACCTCATGGGCAGTGCAACATGGGGCTTAGGGAGAGAATATCTGCCATGCAGCTACTTGGTCCTCTGTTCACACATTTACCGTTTTTATCGTTGCTTCAGGTGATGCCCACTTTAGATTTACAGTTCTCCAGTCAGGCAGCCTGAGCATACCCTCCCTCATGGGGGGGGGGGCTGTTAAATGTCCCATGGTTGAGTGTTCCACCAGCCTTGCTGACAGAGAAGAGGATTTTGGTCACTTACCATTGAATCCTTTTCCCTGAAGCAGGCTGTGGAAGACTGCGTTTCCTCCCTTGCACTCAGTCTTGCAAATTTTGGTTTCTTGACCTTCTTTTCACTACTGATTTGTTCTAACAATTTGTTTTTTAAATTCAATAGTCTTTTATTGTTTTTCCTTTTTCTTGTAACAGAGCAATCAAAAATACAATCCCAGAACTAAGGGAATACACAGATTCCCCAAAACAGCATATTTTGGGAAGTTAAGGTCAGCACACTAATATATAAGAAATACACAAAGCATATCAACTTAGCAAAGACAACATGTTAGGTGACATAATATTCAGGAGTACAGAGCACATCATGAAAAGCAAATAAATCATACATAAAAACCCAAGTATTTATAGATGAAGCGAGGCAGGGACCCAGAGGCGCCATCTAAGCCCCCACTCCACTGGAATAGAAGTATAATGGTGATCGGTACGATTATGTCCACCCAAAACCAAAGCAGACCATAAGCAAGGTATTGCCATTAAAACGGAGTATGACAAATGTGCGCTAACCCAACACCTCCAAAACATAGACTGGACAAACCCACCCCCCCAAAAAATCCCCCCACCCTGTAGAACCAACCCCCCAACTCATGGCCTACCTGGATCCCCAAACACCCCTCCCTAACTAAACTACTAAAAATTGGGGGAAACCAAACCCCGCAAACCCTAAGGGCATGGTGTGTGTGTGTGTGTGTGTGTGTGTATGTGTGTGTGTATATATATATATATATATATATATATATATATATATATATATATAAACCCTACAAAGGAAAGGCAAGCCTAGGATCAAGTAGCCAGTGTGTAGACTCCGAGATATGGGAGACAGCCATTTAGCTAACAAAACAGGATACAAAAATAATAAAGGTTAATTCAAAAAACAGGGTTGAAGACATTATAGACAATAACAATAAGAGGCACAGTGGAGAAGCAACAATTCAAGGTGGGTCAGCCCGTCTGGAGGCCCGCAGGACCCGCATCACCAAAACAGCCCAGGTAAAGACACGTAAGGGATAATGAGTCCCAGCACATAAGGTCAGAAGAAGTGCAATTCTCCAACAGCCACAGACAAATGTTCCCCCAGTCCCAGCATAAAAAAACAGCAGGAAATACACAATGCACGGTTGATGCAGCAAATAATGCCAAAGGAAGTTCCAAGAGAGAGAGTATTGAAGAGACACAAGGAGCACTCGCAATGGCGGGTAGCAACCATGGTTCCAGGATTTGCTTAGGAGTATTGCCCTCCACTCTCTCATGCACAGTGTCCAGGCATATCACAGCAGGAGATTCACAACATAAAGTTGGTGTGGCGCATAATGTCAAAATAAGTCTCAAGGGAGAAGTTGTCGAGAAATCACAAGGGGCGCTGTCAATAACGGATATCGACCCCAATTCCTGGATTTGCGGAGGTGCAAACCCCTCCACCCTCTCAGGTATAGCATCCAGGCACTCTGCAGAGGGTGCCGAATCCAAGCAGCCAAGGTATAGAGCAGCATGTATCTTTGCCAATCGTGCCTTCATCCTAGCCTCTGACTGCAAAATAGCTTGAAGAATTTGCGCCATGAGTCTCGCAGTAAAAAGGAGTCGGGGGGGAATGCTAAGCCACAATGAGACAACTACAAAGACCGGGAACAGGAGATCCACAGCTTTCAGGAGTGTTAATCACTGCAGGGGAAGTGTCAGGTAAGTAAAGCAGGATATGCGTTTCCCCCACCAGGAATAGCAGGAGATCAGACCTGAAGCGGACAGGAGCAGAGCCAGAAAAGCAGCCACAACAGAGGCCCTCCGGGTGAACACAGGAGATCCTCACAGGGCAGCCAGCATCAGAAAGGACAGCGGAGAGAAGCTGCGGCTCACAGGGAGGAACACAGGATCATATGGCTCCACTCCCAAGATGGCGGCCAGCGGTTCCGGGATTCAGCAGCGGCACAGTGGCAGTGGAACCCAGAGCTTACTTCAGCATGCACTCGCCGGGAAGGTGAGGAGGGTCCCGCAGAGTCACCAGCGGCGGCAGATACAGCAGAGGGCAGCCCGGACAGAGAGGTGAATCACAAGCGCAGAAAGCCCCGCTCCAAAGATGGCGCCGGGCACATGCAGGCCGTCCACAGCTCCGATTCCAGCACTTGTTACACAGACTGGGATCATCCGAGGTACACCAAACACAGCTCAGAGGGAGCAGGAGCAAATCAGACACAGGTCCAGGGGCAGAATACACACCACACCGGGCTACAGGAGATTATACAGGATATCTGTTCTAACAATTTTACTAGGTTACTGCTACTTCTTACGGGACTCTTTTAAAGAAGTATTGGCATTATGGGGTTGCAGGGGGTGGAGCTTAGATTTAGCCTTCAATCCCATGTTACAGTGTCCCAGAGCCTACTTCAGAGAAAATAATTAAATACTAAGTGACCGAAATTTTTTATTTTGTTCCCCGTAATTGTAGTGGTTTTGTACTTTTGGAGCATATGCTATTGCAAGATACAAACACCAACACTGGGGCGTGGGTGCATTATAGTTGGTGAGGCCACATCCCACCTAGTTTTGTTTAGCAAGGCATCCTCCCCTCTAACAAAAATGCCACAAAATTACCGCACTCATTGGAGTCGCTTGTTTCGCTAGCAATTATCATTGCAGAAAGTCGTGTGCAATTTTTTTTTCTTTTGAACGCCCAACTCCTTTTTATTGTGTGCACCGAATTGTATATTTGTTCATGAGACACGAATGGCCTGAATTTTACTTCAACGCTTTAATTTCTAGGTAAGGGAGCAGTTTACAGCTTTGATCCAGTAGGATCATACCAGAGAGATACATACAAAGCTGGTGGCTCTGCAAGCGCGATGCTGCAGCCTCTGCTGGACAATCAGGTATGACTTTTATCTAAATGGCAAAAGTGTACAAGTTCTTTTGTTTTGGCAGTTGAAAAGTGTTGCAAAACATATTTTTTTCCCCCAAGGTTCCCACTAGATGGAAGAAATTGCATTATGAATAAAAGGGAAAATGTGTAATTAGACGTGTGAGAAACCCCAGATGTTTTCAGCTCTATTCACTGTGATTTTTGTCATTGTTCTTTAAAGTAATAGGTAAAAGAAGCAACAAGGATGCCCCCAAAATTACCAGCCAGCCGCAAAATCCCTTATATACCCCAAGTTAAAATAAATTGAATCCAAGAAATAGTTATAAATATGATTAGTGATACATTTGTGAAAAGGCCTATTCATTTGTTTGCAAAAGCGGTTTCGCAGTAATTTTGCCGAAAATTTAAATTCACCAACTCCAAGCAGGTGATAACCTTGGAGAAAATCCCTATTTTAACTTGGTGTCTGGAATTTCTTCTGAACCCCTGGGGAACTACTCTGAATTACTAATTAGGCACTTAGAAGTTTTTAATTATGTTAAATTGGCCATTAATAACGTAATTTTTAGACCGAAAAAGTGTAAAATTATGGAAATTGGGGTACAAGGTATAGTACAGGTATATTGGGGTGCTTTATGAGTGGGAGAGGTGTTTTTAGACTTGCAGTTGGGAGTAATCGGTCTGTTTCCACTTCTTCTTTTTTTTTTTTTCTTTTTTTTTTTTCTTTTTTTTTTTTTCCTTAGTCCATCCCCACTAAAATGACACAAATATATACTTATACCCATTTTTATGTACCTCTAATTTAATTTTTGCACTTATTTTGCTGGGGAAAAAACTAGCTTTCAATTTTTATTTTTATTTTTTTTTACATTTAAAAAAAAAAAAAAAAGCACATAACAGCAATTTGACCCAATTTAAGAACCAGAAATACTTTTATTATAACCAATAATAAACTTATATACTCTACTTTTATCTGATGTTAGTATAGCTTTTTTTGGGTGGTACATGCAGATATTACCATATTTTCACTTTTTACTGCCAACAATAATTTTCATGGTAATCCCATTTTCACGAATTTTCTATTAAATAGACGAATCACGGGAGCGCGCATACTCGTGAAAATCCTGATTTCACAGCAAAAAAGCTGTGAAAGCCACGAAAACTGCAATTGCGGTAATGCAGCAAATTAAATTTGCCCCTTTATAGTGGTATATACTCCTGGCCATTGTATCCCATTCCAAATAGTCGTCATTTTAGGCAAAGAGCACCAAACCTTGCAAATTCACTTGGGTGGCCATTTATAAGGGACATTACAAAAATTTCATTTTATATAGTTACATTTTCTCTTGTGTTAGTAGGCAGACTAGGACAAACTCACCCATGGATTACTTGGTTTCTCTGACGTCCTAGTGGATACTTGGAACTCCGTAAGGACCATGGGGAATAGCGGGCTCCGCAGGAGACTGGGCACTCTAAAGAAAGATTAGGTACTATCTGGTGTGCACTGGCTCC